>NC_031495.1:62034789-62036704 GCF_000237925.1 Schistosoma mansoni | reverse complement strand
GGCTTCGGCTGTTAGTCTTTCTTTGTATGAATTAAAGCCTTTTTGAAGGATTCTTGTGCCGTTAAAATCACTTGTATGGTCCGATTCTATCGAGTATAATGCTATCTCTGATTTGTTCTCGAGTTTTCTTACTTTATCTGAGAATTTAGGAATGTGCTTTAAGCATAGTTTATCCTCCTTCACCCTCACATTCTGTTGTCTTGATGTTTCACCTACATATGTGGCATTACGGTCACTACATTTAATTTCATAAACACGATTCCGTCTTGTTTTCATATATTCAGAGTTGTCTATCTTTAATTTTAAGGTAATGAGCTAACGCGCATAACAATTTCATTTTAAAAATGACTTACCTGCTAATATTTACACCAATTGTATAAATATAAATTACTTTCTGGAAAACTATTGTAGAAATTCCATTGCTTATATTATGTGATCAAAATGATTGTTCCAAAACCTATGCAGTAGTGTGCAAAAAGGCAAACGAGTAGTTACCCATTAAAATTATTTTGGCATATGACATTTGAAGGAGATAAACCTTTGACACGTAAAAGTTACTAAGTAAATTTAGAATTTTGAATATAATATCATTGTCAGAACTATTAATTTACTGTTTGAACGCTCAACTTCAAACAAACTGATCATCAAAAATAAATAATATATTTGTAATATCCCAAGGAGTTGAAAAATTAGATATTCTGAAGTTTCCTGACTCAGGAAATATATTATTATTTATTTATAACAATCTACCCAATGTTCAATTTATTTGAAATTACCAAATCAAAACTTGGTAATGATACCTACAAACTGATCATCGGTACAACCACAGTCCTGAATAACTAAATGGTTTCGTTTACACTGATATAAAAGCCAAGTCTGATTCCTAACACTGCACGTTAAGGTTGAATTACGTTAAATTTTATTTGGTGGATAAAATACCAATCTACAAACGGAAGGACAGTACAAATGTGATTCAGTATAAGATCTACACCGGATAAAGACGTAGAGAATGGAAAATCCGACGTGAAAATAACGATCTCTAAAGCAGTGAGAATCTAAAATCGAGAAAACCGAAAGATACAAACAAAACCGACCAATGAGAATTACATGATATCAAGTTTAAAATTTAACATATGCCAAATGGTGGATAATCCAACGGTCATTCTTGGTTCACAATCTCAGATTACGGAAATCTCTCAGACTTCAGAGGAAAAACCTGCACCTTCGGGCATGACCAACAACCTCATGATATAATTCGTTTGTTCTATGCATTTTGTAGCCCACTAAAAACGAATCTGACATTTATTATTTATTTAAACACATATATATTGGTACAAAAGGGCACCAGATACATATGCGCCACACAAAATAATGAAAGTAGGAAGAGAAGGGATGAAAAGATAAGGCGGACTGAAATGTACAACCAGAAAACTCTTTCAGTTAAGAAAGTTAGAACCACTCTTTATGAAGAAAGTAAAAGAAGGTTGCAGCAGGATCGCCACTGGCTTCTATTCTGAGCCATATCTGATAACGTCTCTAGCCACTGTGTTGCACCATCTCTCGGACCCCAGCCAGGGAGTCGTGAAGGACCAACGGAAGCTAGCCCTTTGCAGCTCTCTTTCATGCCACGACACCATGTCATACACTGACCTCCTCTCCGCTTTTTCCAACCAGTCCCAGAGTCGGCAAATAATGCACGACGTGGAAGTCTCTGGGACGACATTCGTAAAACATATCCAAGCCACCGAAGTCGGTGTTTCAAGATGGTGACACCAATTGAATTATCGTCTCTGCGCCCGAACACACGATGCCGAACCTCTGCATTACTAACATGGTGTTGCCACTGGATGTCAGCAATCCTTCGGAGACAACGATGATCGAACACAGAGAGACGTCTAACATCCTCAACTCGAGA
>NC_031495.1:61954615-62034589 GCF_000237925.1 Schistosoma mansoni | reverse complement strand
CGTTTGATAGTGTGGACCGGAGAACATTATTGGATCATGTACTGATTGCTTGGGAGATTACATTTAATTTCATTATAACACACAGTGTTTCCAATTCCGGAATAGTGCCTCGGTGAACAAATGTGCACAATCCCAATCAAAACATGAAACGTAATCAAAAAGGGAAGCGAATCAATATGGCAGCAGCCATAACTAAATTTCGGCTGAAACAGCATAGATGTAGTTCAGGAAAAGCATGGAAACCGAGTAAAGATGTTACTCATAGGTTTTGTCGCTTTCAACAATTTTTAATCACTGTGTTTCAAATAAGTCGTTTTCTATTTTATGCTAAACTCCCTATATAAATATTCGTGTAAATAGATGGTTTATTTTGCAGCAAAGCATTTATTCTGGAGCGTTTCTCTCATGTACCCACTCATATTTAACGAATTACTAACAGCTACTTGTCCGAAATTTACATGATCACTATTCTTTACATATTAAAAGGATTTCTGATAACCATTCATATGTATTAGCGGTTTTACTAAATCCTTTCACGGTTAAACATTAATAAGGTCGAGAAAATCTCCCCGTAACTAAATAAACCTTATTAATTTTAGGCAGACTAACTGGAATACTAGTTTGAATTCTTCTTCTTCACGGCTATACCTTTATTCAGTTAGCCTGCTAATGCAAATGCGATTATAAATGAACTCATACGGACAGTATACCGATGTAAAGTCAATTGGCTTTCTAATTTGAATCAAAGTTAATAACCAAATCAGCATCGATATAACATTGGTTGTTTTTATATTTCTAAGCCCAGAATACTTGTACCACCTATAAGTTAAGCTATTAACCGATGGTTATTATTATGCATCTTACTGCGACTTATTAAAATATCCCTACATGAAATCATTCCTAATTATTATAATCCCGCTTTGTTCGAATCTTAAATGATCTTCACGTAGATTTCCATTTTGCGCGTGTCGGGAATGAAATCAAGCAGTTTGAAATCGGTACATGTATTTCTCGATCAGTTGCTGATGCTTCTCTTTGATTTATCTTTCAGATTATCGATCCCGGAGGATTCCTATTACTTTTTTGGCAACCTTCGACGCGCGACAACCCTACTCAATTCAGTATCAAACCAGCTTCACGCTGATACTGGGTGAAGAGTAGTGTAATGGTATTAGTTCCTAACCACACGTTCTTCGAAGCTAAACAAAGAATTATTGAGAAGATTCACTTTCAAAGTGTAACACTAAGAGGTTGAACGGTATGGCTCAGTCTGGCAGACGCGGTCATTCTGTATAACTTGTCTTTATATACATTAAATAAATTATCCTGTATCCATTCCAATGGTGTTCTTCAGAAGCGCCGAACATTATATTGCTACAGGTCCCGATGGGATAAGTCAGTGTAGACAATCACAGGACTTCTACGTGAGATCTTGTAGATTAGGCAGTCACATCATGACAAATCTACGACTTTCGGAATGGGTCTACTATTACTGAAGTACAAGTAACGAACTGCACCATAATTCTACAAAGATTTAAGAAGTAAAGAGTTGAAAATAAAATAAAAATAGTACCACCTCAACTGAAATCAAAAGTTTAACAAAATGTACGTCTAAAGGAATCAAGAAGAATAAATTACAATAGTGTGTATATGGAGGGATTTCTATACACAAAACTCTCAAAAAAGACCACACAGTACTATTGCATCAACAGGTTTCAATAAGGCCTCTGTAGACCTGGATGCTTTTTTTCAACAGTCATCGCATAATCAAAGGTCCTGAAGTTGAGCAGAATTTGAAAGTGAATTTAAAAACTTACAGCGAGTAAGTGAAGCAGAAATCTCACAAATACAGAAGACCATCACTTGTAAAAACCTGATTAAGTTAGAAGTTGACCTCACCCATCAAAGTTTATGTCAGAAGAATAGAGCTCAAGTACTCATTCGCTTCCTTATTTTGTACAGAGATTATATTTTTTATTATCTTATATTGGATGTGGTAAAGCTTCGTGGGTTTAAACAGGTGACCTGGCACTTCGGTGTATCTTGCATCACAAGCTAAATAAAGACATATTCACTACTAGCTTGGTTTCTTCTGTCAATAAAACGAGGCATAACTACCGGCAAAAAACACTAATTGCACTCATAAGGGAAGTAAAGTAAATTTCAGTGAAAGTTGGAAGTATTTATATGTTGCTTTTAGATGTATATTCGTTGTTTTTATAGGTGAGTGCTGTAGTTATTGAAAGATTTCAAATTCTAATTAGTCAGCTACTTAGGCACTGCATAAGATAGCAGTGAAAATTATATGCGTCTACCAGCAGGACTATGGATTTTCCAACACGATCGAAGCAGTTTCTGTTCGACTTGCAATGCACTGTTCTGAACATCAACAAAATATTCCATACACTTCGAGATCCTTACACCACAAAGGTCCTTAGGAAAACCAATGGCTTTATGACAAGATCACACAGTAAGTAAGTAGGAAGTCTGTTTTCCGGTAACTTTCCCTATTTTTGACGGCTTAATAACAGTTAACTTCAGAAGCGGCATTGTTTTGTGGATTGCCGTGATTGGAAATATTATTCGACTGGATATTCACGTGTTCAGAGGTACAGTTATATCCAGACCGAAAATCTCGGATGTTTAAACAATACAGGAGCATCGTTTGCAGAACAATAGTCAGTAACATTGCTAACATAAGTCACGGTTACGCTTAACGACTTTATCCATTGTGATAAATATCATGAATGATAAACTATTCAGTGAATGGCTAGGGTTTTACTATCTACAGCAATACTGAAAGAAGGACTGCTATTGCTGACAGATTTAAGTACTTACAATAGCTTTATCTGCAGTTGTCTCCGGTTTCGTAATAAGAATATGTGATGCAATCCGTCTGTAGTCAACGTCACGTTCGCGGAACTCCACTTTGAAATCCACTCACCCGTGTTTTAAGTTATCATAATGACATTCATAATATTCATAATATTTGCTACTCAACCATGTGGAATAGACTGCCAGTGAACCTCCGATGCAGTGAAACTATAATCCGGTTCCGAAGTCTTCTTGATGATTTTCTTTCCGAAAGTGGATTGTGTCACCTACTGAATATCAACGTGCCTAACAATGATTTATACAAAAAAGGTCCGCCATCTATCTAACTGACTGAAAAGCAAAGTGAAACCTTTGAAACTTTTCATGCCTATTTTATTTCACTTTTATTCATCTTAATATATGAAGTCTGCCTATGTTCGTATTTATAATTATTACTGTCATTCGTATCATTATTGGTACCTCGACACATCAGATATTATTTTCATCTTCTCTTGTCCTTCTAAACATATTTTATTCCTAAACATCCAAAGTCTACAATTAAAAACAAAAAACCCTATGTTACACTTAAACAAATAAAGTCTCAGTTTTTTTAATCTTCACAACATATGTATAACATATAGAATTTTATATTTGATTATCCTTTGCAATTAATTGTGACTATCATAACACCATTCTAAATTATTATTATTGCACTAATGTTTATACTAATACCCGGTTTCACTCGGTATACTGTTACATAAATCTACACGTATTTATCCGAGTGCAGTAAAGGTTTATTATTATTGTAATTATTCATTTATTTTTTTCTGATTTTCTTTATTTATTTATCATTATAATTTTTTTAAAATTACTCGTCTATCTCAAAAGTCTATAACCATTACACTATTATTATCATGGTTGAACCCTTTCACTATGTGTTCATTTCTTTTCTCTCTCTCTCTCCTTTTTTTCCTTCTAAATAAATATTATTCTTAAGATTACAAAGTTTTGGATTAAGACAATAACTTGTGTTACGCTGAATTCAAGTTATCAGACTCGTTTTATTTTCACTATGTATATACACCTCATACATATTGATTATCTTTTGCACTTAATTGAGACTTTCATAGCATCACCCAAAACTATGACTGTATGCGCACAAACACTTATTCTAACGTCATATCTTACCGCAATAATAAGTTATTTACTTATTAATTTATTCTGTTTTATTTATTTTTATTACTCGTTTTGCCATACACACATAGCTGTTTATTCTTGTTCTGCGTTAAGATATTTACGTATTCTGCGTCTCCTTTATTTCTATTTCCTTAGTTTCTTCCTTTCCCCCTTCAAAATCAATTCAAAATTCTTGCCAATTACGCAGAACCTGATTTATTATTATTATTAATATTTTATTTTTCTTTTCCTTACTTTCTCAAACATGGCAACTATAATGCTAACATTATTGAAAATTGTGTATTATTGCATTTTTGAAGAAACCCGAAATGGTTTCTTCACAGCACTTATGTACCCAAAAGATGTTTTTGAATAATAATAATAATAACAAGCGACAATCTAGTATTATATCTTTAAGATAATCCAATAGCGCAGTCTTAATTATCTTATCTGAAATTCAGCTTCTTTGGATATCTCTTAGGAATAAGATTTGGTGGTTAGTCCATCATTCGCGTGACACTTAATGTTAATTTTTTCTCTCCCACTAACTAAAGTAAAAAGACTGGTTTAGTGTTTGAAGCTGTCATGTTGTCAACCATATCATAGATAAAAATGAACTTCGTTCTCGATTACTTATCAATTCATAATCATTAGAATTTTTTCCTGAGAGCTCTATTTGAATTACTTGAACAAACTTAATACGGCATGATTATTTGCGTAGACACCAAACTTTCATTAAAATGGCATGTATGTACTGACAGTATTAGACATCACATGACTACAGTTGTGAACTTGACATCATATGTATCCTCATTAACAGTCCGCGCACTGAATAGCATAAATCGTAGGTAAATTAGACATCTACCTACTTACTTACTCCTGTTACCACCAATGGAGGAGCATAGGCCGCACAAACATTGACAGTCAACATCCTAAATGGAAACGCATATATGCTCATGGTTAACTACTGAGCACATATATATTACTATGTCACTGGAAGGAGTTAGTTTATTTGAATAATCTCATGGGTCTGGGAATGGTCTAAAATTCAGTAATCCGTTTTCCCCTACATCAGTTACTGGCCCAGGCTTGCATCCTTACTTAAGCCTATCACTCCTCGTTGAGGATCACAGGCCGCACACCAGCATTCTCCATCCAACCCTGTCCTGGGCAATCCTTTCCAGTTAATATTCATCCTTCCCATATCTGATTCTATTTCCCGGCGTAATGTGTTCTTTGGCCTTCCTCTTTTCCGCCTCCCTTCGGGATTCTAAGTTAGCGATTGCCTCGTGATGCAGTTTGATGATTTCCTCAATATATGTCCTAACCATTCACAAAGTCTTTTCCTAATTTCCTCTTCAGTGGGAAGCTGGTTTGTCCTCTCCCATAAAACGCTGTTGTTGATGGTATCCGGTTAGTGAATGTTGAGTATTTTGCGTAGACAAATGTTTATAAATACTTGTACATTCTTGACTATGGATGTAGTAGTTCCCCATGTTTCAGGTTTGTACAGTAGAACTAACTGTCTTGACGTTCGTATTGATGATTCTCACCTTGATATTGGGTGACAGTTGTTTTGAGTTCCATATGTTCTTCGATTGTAGAAATCCTGCCATTGTTTGGCCAATCATCGTCTTCACGTCTTCACCAGATCCTCCTTCTTCATCGATGATGCTGAACAGGTACGGGGATGTTTCCATCTCTTCTAGAGTTTTTTCATCAAGCGAGGAAGAATTCAAACCAGTATTCCAGTTAGTCTGCCTAAAATTAATAAGGTTTATTTAGTTACGGGGAGATTTTCTCGACCTTATTAATGTTTAACCGTGAAAGGATTTAGTAAAACCGCTAATACATATGAATGGTTATCAGAAATCCTTTTAATATGTAAAGAATAGTGATCATGTAAATTTCGGACAAGTAGCTGTTAGTAATTCGTTAAATATGAGTGGGTACATGAGAGAAACGCTCCAGAATAAATGCTTTGCTGCAAAATAAACCATCTATTTACACGAATATTTATATAGGGAGTTTAGCATAAAATAGAAAACGACTTATTTGAAACACAGTGATTAAAAATTGTTGAAAGCGACAAAACCTATGAGTAACATCTTTACTCGGTTTCCATGCTTTTCCTGAACTACATCTATGCTGTTTCAGCCGAAATTTAGTTATGGCTGCTGCCATATTGATTCGCTTCCCTTTTTGATTACGTTTCATGTTTTGATTGGGATTGTGCACATTTGTTCACCGAGGCACTATTCCGGAATTGGAAACACTGTGTGTTATAATGAAATTAAATGTAATCTCCCAAGCAATCAGTACATGATCCAATAATGTTCTCCGGTCCACACTATCAAACGCCTTCTCATAGTCAATGAAGTTGATGTATAGTGACGAATTCCACTCAACTGATTTTTCCACGATGATCCGTAGTATCGCAATTTGGTCTGTGCACAATCGATCCTTACGAATCCGACCTGTTGATCTCGAAGTTGGGCGTCTACTGCGTCTTTCAACCGGTCCAGCAGCACTCTGTTGAAAACGTTTTCTGGTACTGACAACAGTGTGGTGCCTCTGTAGTTCTCACATTTGCTCAGATCTCCTTTCTTTGGTATCTTGATGTGGTATTCTTCTTCCCAGTCCGTTGGCACTCGTTCCTCTTCCCAAATCTTCTTGAATAGAAAGTTAAGCACGTTTGCAGTTACTTCAATGTCTGACTTCAGCGCTTCAGCTGGTATATTGTCAGGTCCTGCTGCTTCCCTGCTCTTGATTTTTCTGATGGACATCTTGACTTCTTCGATCGTTGGTGGAGTGACATCTATAGGAAGATCTGTGTGTGCTGCTCTGATGTCCGGTGGATTCGATGGAGCTGGCCTATTCAGCAGTTCCTCAAAGTATTCTGCTCATCTTTTCCTCTGTTCTTCAATCTCGGTGATTGTCTTCCCTTCTTTGTCCTTGACTGGTCTCTCTGGTTTACTATATCACTGTTATACTTGTGGCCGAGTGGATGCCTAGTTAATGTGTGACTTGATGAGACCGACAATCAGGGAGCAGCGAATTATCAATTGGAACAGTGACACGAAACCCGTACGAGCAGACTAGAGTGCTAACTGGTCCTGCGATCTGCCTAGCCCAGCCAGTTAAGTCCAAAACACCAATAACAGCCTCAGTGGTATGAATCCTTATTCACAAACATACTGGGTTTTTATATACCAACCAAGCAGACCACATCGACCCATAAAATAGAAAATAACATTTGTACAATATTTAGCCAATTGTGGCTGTGAATAGTAATCAATAAACTGATGATAACTCAAGAATCGTATAATAATAGTTCAAAGGTCAAAATAAAGCTAATGATAAGAGGAAACGAATATGATTAGGTTAGTTACAATAGGAAATATACATATTACATTGGTCCACAAATAGTCCTCAAAAGTTGCCATTCACAATTCCATTCGGGACACAACAATCTCCCTGCCAGATTCTTCGTTGTATCATACAGCTATTTCATATACCCTCCTCTTGCAGCATTTTCCGCCGTTTTTGATAATTCACCCATGTATTTCTGCTTGTCGGCTTGAATGGCCTTCTTCACTTGCTTGTTTGCTTCTGTGTGCTCAGCTTATTTCTTGACTTTCTCTGTTCGTGTTCGACTGTAGTTAATTGCTGTCTTCTTGTTCTTCCTTTCTTGAATCTTGTTCAGGGTTCCCATAGAGATCCATTTTTTATGATGTTTCTTGCGATCCAGAACCCCCTGATACGTTGAAGTTAGAGCTTCTTTGATCCCTTTCCACTTGTCTTCCATCGTAGTTTCTTGTTCTTTCGGTAGATTCTGTAAAGCTTGGAACCTGTTGTTGAGAGTTATCTTGAATTGGTTGAGCTTGTCAGTATCTCGAAGGAAGGCTGTATTGAACCTTTGTAGTGCTGTTTGTCCAGCTGTCCAGTGTTTCTTTAGCTTCATTCTCATCTTGGCCACAACCAGCTTGTGGGTATCTGAAGCTATGTCAGCTCCTCTCCTGGTTCTCATATCTTCCATCGTCCTTCGGAATTTTTTGTTGATACAATTACGATCTGTCTGGTTCTCTGTGGTGTGGTCCGGTGAGATCCGTGTAGCTTTGTGTATGCACTTGTGTGGAAATATTGTGCCGCTTATAACCGATTTTTTGAATGCATATAGATTTGCAAATCTCTCCCCATTTTCATTTCTCTCTCCCAGTCTATGTCGGTCAATTATATCTTCATATCCTGTGTTGTTCACTCCGACTTTAGCGTTTAGATCTCCCATCAGGATTGTGAAGTCCTTGCTTGAGCACTTCGTTATGATTAATTGCAGCCTCTGATAGAATTGATCTTTATCGTCGTCGTGGCTATCATTGGTGGGTGCGTAACATTGGATAACATTCATTGTGATCCCCTTCTTCTTTGTTTTGAATGATGCTTTGATAATTCTGGGTCCATGAGATTCCCATCCTACAAGTGCATTTTGTGCTTCTCTGGGCAGCGTTAGAGCAACTCCCTGAGTGTGTGAAGCATTTTCCTCTTCGTTACCAGAGTACAGAAGCATCTCTCCACTATCTAGCCTTTGTTTTCCAGCCTGTGTCCAATGGATTTCGCGGATTCTGAGTACTGCCAATTTGTATCTCTTCATTTCCATTGCTATTTTTGACTGGTCTTCTTGGTCTCCTATATTGTCCGGACGTCCCATATACCTACAAAGAGTGTTGCTATGGTTGTTAGAAGGTGCATCTGCCTCGTGACTTCCGAAAAGTCTCGGCTTTCATCATGAGGCATCATAATTATTCCTTGAACTCGGAGGGCAGAGTTTAAATGGTTTGAATTATTTTTCTTGGTTAGCGTTTTTTAGCGAGTTAGTTTTTCTACGGGATGGGGTCGCTAACCTCATGCCCAACCCTCCTCCCTTACCCGGGCTTGGGACTAGCAGTAACTCTAGAAGAGCTACAGGCGGAGTTGTTATAAAATAACAGAATAAAGTAATTCAAATAAGAGAATGGAGTTTGAATACGCATATTTTACACGGTTATTGATCAAGACAGATAAGCAGGGAAAAGAAGCAAAGGAAGGGAAGAAGAGAGGGCGAAGCGAAACAAAATAACGCAGTAGAGAAGGCGAGTGAACCAACGCAACGGAAGATTCGCATTCATGGTTCACTGACCGCTTATCCAATCGATCACTATGTGGTGCCAGACCTTGTACCATAAAACTAGACCTACAAATATCTGTTCGATAAAATACTTCTCTTATTTGAGGGACTTCCCCAAGAGGTTACAATTTATTTTATTGTAGCCTTATTTTAAGAGTTTTAAATATGTTTGCACTGGCTTTTGTTGTGGAAGTTAGGCTTGTTAGCTTCGATTCCACTTCTTTGTTGAGCCGTGACTACTCAGTTACCCTCTTCGTATTTGATAGCTAGAAATCAAGTCTAAAACCGTTAGTTAGTGTTTCTGGGGACACACTTCGTTGTCTACGAGTTCGATAGACGTTTTCCTGATTTGGATCCTATTAACTGGAGCCCGACTTGGTATCTATATTTGGCTTTGGCATAGAGACACAGCTTCTCACCCATAAGATTTCGCAGAACATGTAGTATTTCTAAATCTGAGTGGCATGAACATACATTTAGAACTCCACTTGTATCTCACAACACAGAAATTGCTGCAAGCCCCTCCACTACACGGACGCTTTTAGAAACTGTTATTTATATGTATGAACTGTTACAGGAAAAAACGGAGGGAACTTGATCGCCTTTTCGCTCACTTGCAGGTGAAGATGACTGCTTACGTGTGATTACAGGCCGTAAAACACAAAATACAAGATAACCTTAGTTGTTTCAGATTGACACCGAACAAAAGCACAGTTCGTAGCGAAGACGAAAACTCAAGAAGAGTCCCACTGAGATCTAGAATGTTTGACTCAAAGAAGTCTGTTTTCTCTAAGAGACTGGACCATTTGACAGCCCATTTTTCTTATCTGTATTGTAGTTCTGCTCTTTTTATATTCAACTGGAGCATTTATACGGTAATATTCTGGTCATTCTGTGTGGGAGCAAAAATGCATGGGCACCAGGATAGAGTGGTTTATAGAAGAAACTTGTCGTAAACACAACTTGGATGTACACTTGGCAGTCACACGATTCCTATTAAAATTTATCAGACTGACGTCATTACTCGTTTAGAGTAGGTAGACAAATATATAATGTTGCGATTCTCAAGATGTACGGTGTAACAGAAGGTTAAGTAACATGTTACTCCTTTTGATGAGTATTACTAGGAAGAACTAATACTTTTTGGGTAGGTTGGAGGGAGGAGTTGATATTACATATTCTGGTACAGAACTCCGCTAATCTGCGACACGGCGAAACAAACGAAACTCCAGTCTTAATTGAATTAATCTCATTGTCAAACTTTCTGAGAATGCCTTGAAGACGACTTAGATTTTACATAAATGGATGAACTGGCATATAAGTTTCTTTGGGCTTAATAACCTTAGGATAAACAAGGGAGAAGGCGATGACTTCTAGAGGGAAAGTGTATTTGGTTGTAAGTTGACGTAGAGTGATGAGAAGCGTTTAATTTCAGATGATGGCGTGACCTGAGCGCCTTCAGTCAGTTCGCACCCGTTAGAATGATCAAAGTCAACATCAGTTTCACTTGTTCAAATGCTACCTACTGAGGATTCCACATGTATTGTATTTTGACAACATTTCACTAGTAACAACTTCTATAATTGAACCGCTCCCATCCGGTGAAATCAAAAGTCAGAAGCGAGGAGGTTCGAAGGTATATTTGATAGATTATCAATATATCGAGATGTGACTGATCTAATCTGGTTAGCGATTGCAGGGGATGTTGAGCACGTCGTTCTCATTCGTAATCTGGTGTGGATGCACGACCGAGCGCATTCAGCTGAGTGAGTCCATCAAAACTAATATTATCGGTATCTAATGTTGAAGACTTACATAGCTATTGATTTGGGGATTTGTTTACCGCTACACTACTTTAGGACAATGTTTGTCGTCAAATGACAATGAATTTCGAGTCACAGAGTGAGATAGACTTAATTCTGAGACTTAATTCGAAAATCTGTAAAGATGATGAAAGAAATTCACAATGGAGTTGGCTTTGTAGCGCTAGGTAAATTCCCAAGATAAATAGTTTTGTAAGTTCTTAACACATATGCTGACCTTAGTAATTTCACTTGACACACTCCCGGTTGAAAGAGATAGGTCAAGCATGTTCACTAGATCACAATCGGGTACTGTGTGCTGCTTATCTCTTACGAATTATTTCAATGTTTTCGAGCTGCCAAATGAGTCTTTCGTGATATTGAAAACTGAAAAAAAATATGCTCGAAGCTTGACTATGTGCGTTGCTTTACATGGCCAAATGTGATTGTACTATATAATTTTCACAAATCAGCTGATTCCTGAAGTTAGTCCGAATTATTTATTTCCACTATCAAAAGTTTTAACTATACTATCACAATGTCAATCTAACACAACCCAAGACAGTTTTATGTGTTTAAAGACACTACATTTCGTAGAATTCTTTTTAGAAATGGATTTTTAAATGTTTAAGTTGCCAACAAATTTTACGAAATACTCATAGGGAAGCTATTAAATCATGAAGTGTTAGTGATATTCTTATGTTTTTTTTACAACCCCCATCTAATGTAATGATATTTGACGCTCATCGGGTTAGGTTTAAGGCCTAAAAGATTTTTGCATTTTTATGGAGTTTTGTTCTCTGAGCTGGGTGGTTTGGTCATGGAGCTTCCATCGTCCTTCTGAACGACATCATCGGCACAAACTTCGGGTAGAATGTGTTAAGATATGTGCTGACTCGAGTGTTTTGGGATTCAGCAAGTGATTGTGTATTCAGACTTCCAGTTAGTTCTCTTTCCACTAAGCAGTCTACAAATAGTAGTTGACTAAGTCTGTTTTCAAAAGTGTATTTTATGTGAGCTAAAAAAGTGTGTATCAGCTTGGAAAAATTTCTCAGGAGAGTCTTTTCTGGGATGACGAAAGTGTCGTCTACATATGTGGTCCGAATGTATGGTCTGATTGCATTAGCAGAATATGCGTCTCTATATGGGACATGATCAAATTAACGGCAGTTGGCAACATAAGTGGTCCCATGGCTACCCCGCTCGTTTGTGTATACGAAGTCCCCTCGAACATAAATGTCGAATTCAAACGGTTTGAAGAATTTTATAAGGCTGATGTTTAATGAGCATATGTTGTTAAACCATTAATATAATTTAGGCATGTCAATCGACTGAGTATATCAAAATACAACATAGCTTACCATCGTTTTGTTTTGAATAATGATTAAATTCGAAGTTTTTTATTTGATATCATAATAGCCTTTAGTGGTAATGTGTAAGTTATTTTGAGACGGTATCAATATACCTCTTAGATATTTAGATAGAGTATATGTTGGAGTGTTTGTGTATCTTAGTGGTATATCAGGCATATTAGTTGGTGAGGAATGTATCAAAAATTCACTTCCCATCTGTTGATTCGAAAAGCTTGTTTCATATACATTTATCTGTAGACATCGAATCATGTTCATCCTGTTTGGCTGGCGTTAGTGTCCTGTTAAGCTCCATGACAGTAACAGAATCAATCTATCGGGTTCCCATTCATAATCATTTGTGTTCTGCTGGATTAGAAAGCTCCATCAAACAGAGAAGTCAGTGTGTGAAATAATATCTTTACATAATCTCTACCTACGGCTCGACAGATCCCAGCCCAGTTGCAACCAACTAGTTAAATAATCTCAAGAAACTCCGTTCGATAGATATTATGCTACTAGCCAGAAATCCGAATGAATAGGTTAAGCGTCTAGGTTTAGGGAATAATCGCTTGGGTGGTCAATAGTTTTTGGTTGTATGTCTAATAATGACCGTCTTAGGTAGATTTGCGCAGAAGATAACCTATTTCTCGCTAGCACCAACTTTCAACAAAGTCATCGTCGGTGGGCTGTCTGGTACCCTCTATTCGTAACTCAGGGATGGACTAATTGGGCACATTGCAATTAGCTACTGCTGCCATCGTTGTATACAGGAATATCGTTCATTTTGGAGCACCCACCTGGACTCTGACTATGCTTCTGGCTTGCACCAATGTAACCTCGCGTTCCGGTGGTTAAAAAATTCATCTTCATAAACCGTTTGATGTAAGTGTATTGGCTTCATCTTCTTTTGCAACCAAATATCAAACCAAGCTAGGAGCTGTTCAGCTGGTCTACTGCCCCAACTATGCCAATCTGACTGGCCTGTTCTCTGTCGCCTTATTTATATTTATTTATTTAAACACATAAATATTGGTACAAGGAAGCACCAGATACATATGCGCCTCACAAATCTCATTCGATTTGTGTGAGGGCTGTGATACTGCCCAGGTGCCCAGACTGAAGCTGATGGTTTTCTTAGGGGCCCACACCCGGAGCCTTTGACCTAAAGGTCTAGTCCACAAGGCAGTGGAGCATCGTAAGGAGATACAGTCCCATGGTAGCCGGTGACCAACAGTTGGTTCATACGTCATTCGTTCCTTCAGGATACTGGAGCCCATGTGCACCATTGGTTTGGAATGAGGGTTTTCTAACTCCCCTAGGTGGAATTTCCGTGTCCACCAACCCGGTTAAAGCGCCGGACATTCGCTTTTCGTCCTCTCACTTTTGTGAACAACACCCCCGCCACGAGAAGGCAGTGAGTAGGACTTCCCTGGCAGAGGCTATATATTCGCGTGGCCATATGAGAGCATTTCGAGAGGGAGAGCAGACTCTCCCCACTCTCGGCCGTACCAAGGCATTTGGGGGCCGGTGACGACTGATCCACCCAACGAGGTGGAGGTCATCAAGGAACTCCAAAGTCTGAAGCTCCATGAATCATCTAGGAGAGATATCCTACTCCTAAACTTTTTTTAAGGAAGGTGGCAAACGTTTGGTCCAGAAACTGGCTGGTTTATTTTGAAAGGTTTGAGAATTAAGGAGTGCTCCAACATTCGGCTGACTGACAAAAATTCAGTCTTCCAAACTCCTTGACTAGCATCGTGCCTGGGATTCCTTTTTCTCCCCCTAAGTCTAAGATATTGTTTCAAGAGTATTCTGCATCAAACCCTTGATTAGTGATAGGAAAGGGTGTACTTAGATGGAATTGTCATCTCACTTGTCTTGTAGATCTCATCAGTCAAGATGTGTTACTGGTTGATAAAATCTTAGGTTAGGTGTAAATAGCTCGTTAGGTTTCTGTCAGCTCACACTACCAGTGTTACGTTCAAGATGAATCTGTTTGTATTAAGGTGGGAGAATGCTACTCAACATCTTTTTTTCTGTAGTACCTTTAACATGTAAAACCACTAAAAGTAGATGCGAGTAATTCTCATCCATTCAATCATATATGTTTCTAACAATTACTCTCAAATATTGAATTCACTAATTAAGCAGTGTTTGACGGAACCTATTAAATAAAGGTGATGAGTCGATAATAGTATTCTGAATCTTAGTTGACTAAAACGGTTATAAAATGTGTTTTGTATGTCCAGTCACCATTTACCGTTGCCCAAAATGTCAGATTCGTTTTTAGTGGGCTACAAAATGCATAGAACAAACGAATTATATCATGAGGTTGTTGGTCATGCCCGAAGGTGCAGGTTTTTCCTCTGAAGTCTGAGAGATTTCCGTAATCTGAGATTGTGAACCAAGAATGACCGTTGGATTATCCACCATTTGGCATATGTTAAATTTTAAACTTGATATCATGTAATTCTCATTGGTCGGTTTTGTTTGTATCTTTCGGTTTTCTCGATTTTAGATTCTCACTGCTTTAGAGATCGTTATTTTCACGTCGAATTTTCCATTCTCTACGTCTTTATCCGGTGTAGATCTTATACTGAATCACATTTGTACTGTCCTTCCGTTTGTAGATTGGTATTTTATCCACCAAATAAAATTTAACGTAATTCAACCTTAACGTGCAGTGTTATGAACCAGACTGTTGCAAAGACTTATGCAGGCCACCCAGTTTCCTGTCCACTCCAGACTGTAACTGATATGTTAAAGCAGAACTTCATCAGCACATCGATGATGAAATGGATGGTCCACTGTGGGACTATTGCTCATCAACTGTGTTGTTAATAATTTGACTCCGAAAAAATCTCGGCTCCTTCTAGCGATGAAAGCATTATAGGGAACTTAAGTTTTGGGTTGTCCTTAGGAATGTGGTGTAAATATAGGATTTATAGTTAAAGTTTGTGTTTGAAGTTATGGTGTGTAATTAAGGTTCAGGGTTGGGATTCTGTTTCACGTCCTAATTCTAAACTTATCTAACAAGCCGTACTCTCGACAGATATATAGTGGTTAGCTGTCCATTGTTGGTTACCAGTTTATTCACTTTGACTCCCGGTTATATTGCTAATACAGTCTTTAAATTCAACACTGCAAGGTCCTGGTATGACTTTATTTTGAAACAACTCAATTGTTTTCGGGCCATCATAGCGAAAAACTCCTCTACCGTCAGCATATCATGTCATTTATTAGCTACATGTATGATAGTAAAACACTTGTAACCTACTTCCCGATTACTCTCTTTCAGGTGCTCTTTCATTATTCTCAACTAGTTTTCTTATTCAGTTGTGCATACCGTCCAAGCGCCGTCTTGGTGCATGTTTTTCGTGCCAAATTTTGCTTTTAGTTCACGGTAAGATAGCATTTTGAAAGATAATCTTACTTAGGCTGTTTTTACTTCATATGCTTGGGCAGTCATGCTACTTAAGTTCATTTCGCCAGCTTCCTGTTATAGCTATTTGTGGAGCCACTGGGACTGGAAAATCAAAACTAGCAGTAAATCTCGCTAACGTTTTCGGAGGTGAGGTCGTCAATTTCGATGCCCTTCAATTGTATAGTGGGATCGATATTGCAACAAACAAGGTGAGTTTTGGTTTTTTTTAGATTTGCTTCGTTTTGAATTTCAGGGAGAGTAGAAATAAACTAACAGTTTAGTCACTGATAATATTGTGGTGTAAGTATTGTAACTTGAAGGATTCTCCTGATTTAGTAGTGATTCAGTGCCGTAGTATTATTTCCAGCCATGTGTAATGTCAAAGAGATGGGGTTGTCATGCAGAATAACCAACGTAATTATGCAGTGTTAGAAATTTTAACTCAGTAGTTAGATTCCTGATCTTTTCATGTGATTTCCCTGTTGATCAATGGAATAGCTTTAAATTTAATTACTTTAAAGGTGTGTATAAAATCGGTGTAAAATACCCAGAAGTCTTAGCATTGTGGCTTTGAATTAATTCTCACATTCGAATTCTGCCTCACTGACATGGTTCGGGTTGCCGAGTAGTATCTTTCACCATCAAACAGGAAGCAGGACTCTAACTGCAATAAATAATCATACAATTCATTATTAAGCTTACAAATTACAGAAATAATATTCGTATAATGGAGGTATATAGTACTGACCATTTCATACGTAATCACTTACTAGTTTATTTGCTAACAGAAATGTCGTATGAAGCTTTTTTTATTCTAGATACCTAAGTCTCTAGGTTCCTACTACTATGCTAAGACTAGTCTCACTTGTACATTTAAAAAAAGTGTGGCTATATTCAGATATCGGTATCTTCACCGTTTACTAGCATTCGTTGATTGAAAGGGTTCGCTGCAAATCAAGTAAGGAAACGTAACCAATTAAATAATCACTTTATTCAAGATTGTGGATTCATCTTGACACGCTTTTCAAAAACTTCATACCAATCAGATATTTAGTTAGACTTAGAAGTTATATTAGTTCCCAAAAGCCAGACGTAATATCAGTGGATGTAATACCTAATCATTTTCACTTATTTATTTGAACATAAATATTGGTGCTGTGGTGTTGGCTACTTATATCTACATAAGTAGTGTATAACGATGGTCAGGCATTGAATGTATTTCAGTAGAAAGTCGGTAAGGAAAAAACGAGAACGGAATGCAATTGCTATGAAAATGCATAAACAATGAAATCAGAGACGATGGATTGATATTTGCGGAAGGAACAGTCAAAATTGAGACAATTGATTGATAGTTTGCAAATTAACTGTTTACTGTATGGTTGTCAGATTTTAGTGAGATAGTTTGTAATTTGCGCTTAAATACATTCGGTTGTCCTCATTCGTTTTCTTGTTCACTACAGTGCGTCATACAATAACAATGAGGTTGTGAAGAAATAAAGGATGTAAAGTGCGTATAATAAAAGAGGACAACAATGAACAGGAAGTAGTGTGAGTGAAATAGTAATGATAATAATGGAGGAAACAGTTCAGTTAAAAAAATAGAACCCGAAAAAATTTCCGTTAAAGAAGTTACGTTTACTTTTACGAAGAGAGTAAAAGAAAGTCGTAGTAGGATCGCCGCTGGTTTGTATTCTGAGCCATGTCTGAGAACGTCTGTAGCCAGAGTTGTATCATCTCTAGGACCACAACCAGGGAGTCGTGAAGGACCAATAGAAGCCAGTCTTGTTCGGCTTTCTTTCATACCACAGCACCATGTTATACACTGACCACCTCTGCTTTTTCCAACCAGTCTCAGTGTCAGCAAGTAATGCAAGATGTGGAATTCTCTGGGACGACATTCGTAGGATCCGTCCAAGCCACCGAAGTCAGTGTTCTAAGATAGCGACACTAATTAAATCACCGTCGCTGTGTCAGAATACGTTGCCAAACCTCTGCATTACTAACATAGTGTTGTCACTGGACGTTAGCAATCCTTCAGAGACAACGATGAACAAACACATAGAGTTTTCTAACATCCTCATCTTGGAGAAGCCAGGTGTCATAAACATGGAGGAAAACTGCTCCCACCTAATACAGATTACGATCCCAATTTTATTTTCATTCTTTGGAAAATTAAATTTTTCTTGACAGACCGTTTATAAAAGCAAGGTTATTTAATTAGTGCTCTCTCTTAATTTTCATTATAGATATCACATGTTGAGTGTTTAGGTGTCCCACACCATCTTATAGGGATCTATCCTCCAGAATTTGGACATAGATATGATGTTCATTCATATCGAGACATTTGTTTACCTCTGATTGAAAATATAAGAAATATCAGGAAAAAGTTACCTATTCTTGTTGGTGGGACTCATTATTATTTGGAAGCTATTTTATGGGAGGATTTTCTAGCTTCAAAACATGCTAATCTGTTAATTACACTAGTAATTATATATATATATATATATATATATATATATATATATATATATATACTTGTTAAGAACATTCCTTTTACCTTTCATTTGTCTAGTTCACCTTTTTTGTATATAAATGCCTTTAAGAAGTATGTGTGTGATCACAATGTTCGAAATGTATTGCGCTGATATATTACATATTTCTGATTATCTCCTCATTACAGTATCCAAATTTATCAAGGAGACTAGTTGCTTTAAAATTGATAGTTCGAAGTGTTCATAAGTATTTTCCATTTACAATTCTTTGCATCTACTTCATAAAATTTAATGTAATCAGATAGTGACCGATGATGTAGTGTATTTCCTAATTCCAACTAAAACTTGCATTCGGATTGTACACTATGGTCACCAAGCAAAAGGACTTGATGTGGCAATCGGTTGTTTTGTATCGCGAGTTAGGAGGAGTTAGCTTCACTTAAATCGTTCATGGGACTAGTAAGTTGTTGATAACATCTCTAACCGCAGAAGAAAATTATTAGGGTTCGAACCCTTGAAATAAAATTTTCTTTTGGAATTAGAAAGCCATCCCTTTAAATGATGATTTATGTGGCGCATATATATGTATTTGGTGCCGCCTTGTGCCAATGTTTATGTGTTTAAATAAGTAACAGGTTCCTTTAGAACTCAGTCAGTCAGTCACAACGTAGAACTTCGTACGTACGTACATCAGTTCGAGTTGCCATACAACATAAGCACAGAGATGTATTTGTCGATTCAAATCCCATAGTGGTAGAAGTAGTAAGAGTATAAGCAGTAATCCGAAAGATTATGGTTTGAAGATGTTATTCAAGAAGTATAATCCAGTGAAATAAATTTGGAAAGAGAAAAAAGATAGAGACATAAAGAATTCAGATTATTAGAATTTGGTAGAACACAAAGAGTGGATGCACCTTCGCCATTGTAAACGATTTTGAGCCATGTCACTCAAGGTCTCTAACCATCGGTTGTTATCATCTCGCGGATCCCAACCAGGTAGTCTACACCGACCAACATGGCTCAGTCCACTTGTCAGTGACTTCATGGATTTATGTCACGTTTTGGTCTGGCCGCCCCTAGCTTTCTTCCAACCTACTCCTACACCATAAAACATTGCACATCGGGGCAGTCGGTGGTTGGGCATACGTAACACGTGTCCCAGCCATCTCAACTGATGAAGTTTCACTACTTCATCAATCGATTTGACATCCTTACCTAGTACCCGTTTCCTACAACTGCATTACATACCCGATGGTCCCAGGATATACGAGCAATACTTCGAAGACACCTATGATCGAATACTAGTAGCCTACGAATATCCTCTACTCTTATCGGCCATGTTTCACTACCATAAAGTAGGAAGGAACAAACTGGTGCACAGTAAACCCGTCCTTTGTTTGCTAGACGGATATCTCGCATAAGTCTGAAGAGTTGTCTGCTGTTGTCTATTGCCGCTGCCTTATCCATCTATCTTGCTTTCGCTACCCACCACTGTTCGCGATCATTGCGTAGGCTTCTTATTAGCCTGCGCTTAAGTTGACTCCGCTCTTCATTATGTTCAGAGCCAGATGGGATGCTATACCTACGTCAGCGAGGCCACGGGAAGCAGCATCAGGGCTTCCAGATACACGAAGTGTGAATCGAGTTGGTTCTTTATTTTGATATGGGAAGTCAGATGAATGACGCTACTTTGATTCTGTATGCGCGATTTGGAGACGCAGTACTCATCGATGGTGTGAGATTCTAAAGTCCTAGATAAGGAGGCCTGTTGTCCTATTTGGCACAATGTTAGGACATTAAAAGTTCCTACATGTAGTTTAGAGCGTGGTTTCAGGAGACCAAGAATAACGTTTCGCGTACTCGAATCGTTTGCCCTAGCGGTGTGAGGTGATAAAAGGACGTGAGAAGGGTTAGTCGTGGAGATAAGAAAGTTATTAGGAGGTGTAGGAAGGATTTGAATGTGACCAACTTGGTCTCGTGTGCAGTTACTGGTATGAGGGCTAATATCACTTCCCGGCTGCCCACACCGTGGAAGGGTATTTCTTGAGGGACCTGAAAAGGAAGTTGGATTGGTGTTGGTCCTAACGATCTGGGAGCGTGACCACAGTGCCCAAGGGACAACTGCTTGAGGCCGGTCACGCACGGCCTTTTTGTGGGGGATTTTCGGCATGTTAGCCCCGTTTTTCAAAGGGCCTTACCGCCGGAGACGGAAATCCATAAGGTACGGTGAGGCGTGACGTTTTGAGAGTCGACCTTTTCTAACCCCTTCCTTCCTTGTGAGAAGGCAGCATCGCTGTTATGCTGGTTGTCCGAGGGAAACACCTTACTGACGTTACACCTCTGTACAGTCAGCAGTACGACTTCGCCCTCAGGCCTTGAGTTGCTGCTTTTAGTCTTACCGTTCTCCAGTCGACCTGCCTGGCATGGTAGAACCTACAGGAACATACGTTTCAGCCAATATAGCTCGATTGGTTCATCACGATAGGCAAGCCCGACCACCACGTCAATGTATCAGCTACGGTCAGGAGTTAGTTATTCTTTTTCATTTGTTTTTGTTTATTGTAAATGTATGTGTGAAATCGCACCACCGTGCATTTTTTTTATCATTTTCTTACTTGATAAAGCTTTTCTGAAATTACGTGGTTTAAATGTTCATTTGGCTAATGCCACAGTATATTGTGCTATTGAATGAATAATCGTCATAGCATCCTCATTGTTTGCTAATGTTAACTGTAACTCAGTGATCGGGATAATCTCATTGTTTGCTCAAATACTATTCATTATTTTGAAAGTTAGTGTTTTGTAATTCTCTGAACTATAGAGTAAATTATATTCCATCCTTTTCGTATTTTCATTGTTTCAGCGAAGTTTCTTTTATGCATCCATCGGAATGCTATGATCTTTTGCGTACTCTAAAACCAGATGTAGCCGCACAGTTGCATCCGAATAATGTTCGTAAAGTAAAGAAAGCACTTCTCGATGTTCTGAGAGAATCTGTTCAAACTAAAACACAAACTGAATTGAATGAATATATAGAAAATGCAGATTTAGAAAAACAAGTGTTAAATCGATCTATTAAACCTCGATATCCTGGAGGGTCGCTCATATTATGGCTGGACTGTGCTTCCGACGTTTTGAATACTCAATTGAATAAGCGGGTGAATAAAATGTTGGATTCCGGGTTAGTCGATGAACTGGACACTTTTCTTAATAAGGTGGATGTTTTGCCACCTAGATTCAGTGAGACTGAAACATCTGATGCGCCTGGTAAGAAAAAAGTTCTTTTGGATATAATTTTTTTGATTTGATTACTGATGGTTTGGACTATCCCGCTTTTGATATTTTGTCTGAAACTTGATCAGTCTTAGTTCGCATATGTGGATTCTGTGCAGATCGCTTCGATGTAGCCAAGATGACACACATTTATATAGAATGTTCAAAAATAAAGAATATTTGAGTGAATAATTGTTTTCAATAACTTTGTCATCAGGCTCTGCAGTCCATAATTACGATATTTTACAGGGGCCAAAATAAGGCATCCATTAATGAATTTGACGATGTTATATGTTAAAAATGGTGAACGTTTGTATCTGTTACGATATATATACTTCAAAATTGTGTTGTTTGTAAATTAGAAAGGTCAGAATGATTTAAAGTGTCAAATCACGATCAGTATAATAGTAATATAATAAAATGAAAATGAGAAATAATCGTGTGAATAAAGTGCATAGTAGGAGAAATTCATCTTGTTAGTCGAAGTAAGGTAATTATGGTAAAAAGTAATTCATGTGAATTGGAAAGATGGATGTTCAGGTTAAGAAAGATATAAACACAAAAGGAGTTGGGAGGGGGATAAGAGGTTTATAATGTCTAGTTTAGGTATTTGGTAATCCAGTCGTGGACCAAGGTAAACAGAGAGGTTAGATATATCTCCTTTGAATGCATAAGTTCGGTTTTCTGGAGTTGATCTAAATGGCTTCAGATATGTAGAGTAGTTGTAATCTAGCCCCTTCAGGTAGATTCTTTGTAACTTGATGTAAAACAAAGAAAGCTTCATCCATTTTAATATGATGTTCACTATCTACCAAGTGAGAAAGAATGGTACTGTTAATCGATTTAATGATTTCTTTTTCCCAACCACGTTGGTAGATGTTCATGAATACACAAGTATAAAACCCTCTGAGTATGGCCTATGTAACTAGCTCCAGCGGAGGAGCCCATCATTGGTAACCTATCCTTGATTTTAAATAAATAATATATTTGTAATATCCCAATGAGTAGAAAAATTAGATTTTCTGACGTTTCGTGACTCAGTGTAAGCCACTTCTTCAGAGAATAAATAACCAAATTAACATTAATCCAAGTTTAAATAGTACAACGGAACAATCCAAGAATATTAGATGATCAATCAAAAACAGGTCTGAATAAATCACTGTCACGTCATTTCATTTCGGTCAAGGTGATTCATAAGCGACATGTATGTAATTTTGTGTGTATGTATGCACTGTTAATATATACACTTTCATCTCACATCAAATTCACGAATGAGAATGAAAATGAACATGGAGAGCTACCTTTCTTAGATTGCCTAGTGAAAAGAAATATAAATGGAGTTCTAAATTTATCCATCTATCGAAAGCCCACACACTCCAATCGTTACATCGACTTCCATTCAGCACATCCTTTCAGTGCTAAAATCTCGTTAGCCTTAAATCTTTTTAGATGAGCCAACAAGATCATCTCTTCAGAAGAGGACAAACAAAAAGAACAAAATAATGTGATTAGCATCTTACAATTTAATAATTTTCCTATGAAGATTATTAGAAGTATATTAAAACAAGACAATTCAGTACGCAATAATAGTAATAATAATTCGAATGAAATGCCATGGATTGGTACTGCAGTTTTACCATACCGTCATGGCACAACTGAAGAACTCCAAAGGATCTTAAGACAACACAGAATTAAAGTATATTACAAAACAACTAACACACTTCGAAATACTTTAGTTCGATTAAAAGAAAAAAATACCATTCATGTCTACACAGAACTGCGTCTACAAATTAGGTTGTGTCGATTGTGATGCCTTCTATATTGGAGAGTCATCTCGCGAAATCTTAACTCGCGCCAAAGAACATATCAGGTACACAAAGAAACCTCCTAATAATCCTGTAGAATTAGATAGACTTCAGATTAAGTCAGCAATGGCAGTTCACGCCATTTTCAACAGTCATCAAATTGATTTCGAAAACATCAAAATACTACAGAAAGGTTTTTCCAACTACAAAGAAAGAAGAGTAGCTGAAGCTTTCCATATAATGCTTAATCCCACAGCTCTCAATAGAAAGGAAGGCCTTACCATACAGCCTACTTGGACCATCTATCCTAGTCACTCAGTCTGATATTATTTACAATTTCACACCATTACATTACAAATTAAACTCTATCCTTTGTTATTATAAAGGTCACACAGTTTTCATTATTAACAGTGCATACATACACACAAAATTACATACATGTCGCTTATGAATCACCTTGACCGAAATGAAATGACGTGACAGTGATTTATTCAGACCTGTTTTTGATTGATCATCTAATATTCTTTGATTGTTCCGTTGTACTATTTAAACTTGGATTAATGTTAATTTGGTTATTTATTCTCTGAAGAAGTGGCTTACACTGAGTCACGAAACGTCAGAAAATCTAATTTTTCTACTCATTGGGATATTACAAATATATTATTTATTTAAAACAATCTACCCAATGCTCAATTTATTCAAAATTATCAAATCAAGACTTGGTAATGATACCTACTATCCTTGATTTGTTGTGTAAGTACTGGTTTGGTTGGAAAAATTACGTGTAACTTGACGGCGTGGAGCGCCCTTTCAATAGATGTCTATCTATTAATAGATAGATAAACTCAAAAACATAACGAAATAACAGCTATCCACGGAATGCAGTGGACAACTTGGATGCAACTAAACGATTTGGACTTTGCAGATGACCTGGCCCTTCTATCCCATACAAACGAACAAATGCAGGTGAAAGCAACCAGTGTAGCAGCAGTCTATGCATCAGTAGACCTCAACATACGCAAGGGAAAAAGCAAGATCCTAAAATACAACACAGAGAACACCAACCCAATCACGTTTGATGAAGAAACTCTAGAAGAGGTGGAAATATTCACGTACCTGTTCAGCATCATCGATGAACAAGGAGGATCTGGCACAAATAAATCGTTTTCTATTTTATGCTAAACTCCCTATATAAATATTCGTGTAAATAGATGGTTTATTTTGCAGCAAAGCATTTATTCTGGAGCGTTTCTCTCATGTACCCACTCATATTTAACGAATTACTAACAGCTACTTGTCCGAAATTTACATGATCACTATTCTTTACATATTAAAAGGATTTCTGATAACCATTCATATGTATTAGCGGTTTTACTAAATCCTTTCACGGTTAAACATTAATAAGGTCGAGAAAATCTCCCCGTAACTAAATAAACCTTATTAATTTTAGGCAGACTAACTGGAATACTGGTTTGAATTCTTCCTCGCTTGATGAAAAAACTCTAGAAGAGATGGAAACATCCCCGTACCTGTTCAGCATCATCGATGAAGAAGGAGGATCTGGTGCAGACTTGAAGACGATGATTGGCCAAACAATGGCAGGATTTCTACAATCGAAGAACATATGGAACTCAAAACAACTGTCACCCAATATCAAGGTGAGAATCATCAATACGAACGTCAAGACAGTTAGTTCTACTGTACAAACCTGAAACATGGGGAACTACTACATCCATAGTCAAGAATGTACAAGTATTTATAAACATTTGTCTACGCAAAATACTCAACATTCACTAACCGGATACCATCAACAACAGCGTTTTATGGGAGAGGACAAACCAGCTTCCCACTGAAGAGGAAATTAGGAAAAGACTTTGTGAATGGTTAGGACATATATTGAGGAAATCATCAAACTGCATCACGAGGCAATCGCTAACTTAGAATCCCGAAGGGAGGCGGAAAAGAGGAAGGCCAAAGAACACATTACGCCGGGAAATAGAATCAGATATGGGAAGGATGAATGTTAACTGGAAAGGATTGCCCAGGACAGGGTTGGATGGAGAATGCTGGTGTGCGGCCTATGCTCCTCTACGAGGGATAACAGGTGTAAGTAGTAAGTAAGATAATCTTGTCAGAAAGTTCTTATTAGAAGATATTAAAAAAGAAGAAACCGTGACTCGGTTAGTACAGAGATTCTGTATCTGAAACTGGACTTTAAAGGGAACGTAGGAGGTGACATTTTAACACGTCGATTCAAAAGATATGTTATATATCGATTAACCAAGTATATTTACAGCTGTTATATTAGGTTTAGTTTAATTTTACAGTATTTCTGCTTTTTGAGCGTTCTTATTAGATGGAAACCATCACTGTTTCAGGGATATTATCTCGATTATTCTAAATAGATTACCATTGTCAGCTTTATTGGTAAGCAACATTAGGAGATGTAGTCCCATGGTAGCCGATGACCAACAATACGCCTTTTGTTCCTCCGAGATCCTGGAGCCCATGTGCACCATTGGTTTGTAGTTAGGGTTTTCAAACTCCCGTACATGGATCCTCCATATCCATCTTTCCGGTTAAAGTGCCAGACATTCGCTTTTTGTCCTTTCAGACAACTGTTGATAAAAACCTGTATCTTATGGATGATGGTTTTCGTAGTTCTCCAGGTTTCCGCCCCACACAGTGTAGCTGTCCTGACATTGGTATTGAAAATTCTGATCTTAGTGTTTGGTGACAGATAGTTGTTTTGAGTTGCAGATGTTCTTCAGTTGTAAATTTGCTGCTCTTGCTTTGCTGATTCGCGTCTTCACATCTGCATCAGATCCACCATGTTCATCAATGACGCTGCCCAGATATGTAAAGGTTTTCACATCCTCCAAAGCTTCTCCGTCAAGTGCAATTCGATTGTATCAGAGAGTCTTGCTTTTCCCTTTGTGTATATTAAGACCTACTGCTGGTGAGACTGCTACTACACTGGTCGTTTTCTCCTGCATTTGTTGTTGCGTGTGTGATAAAAGACTCAGATGATCTGCTAAGTCTGAATCGTCCAGCTGCATCTTATCTGTCCACTGTACCCCGTGCTTCCTTCTAGATGTTGACGTCTTCATGACCCAGTCGATCACCAGGAGAAAGAGAAAGGGTGAGAGTAAGCAACCTTTCCAGTTTGTTGAAAACACAGGTTTGCAAACCTCTTATCATTTTCGTTCATTTTCCCAGTCCATGTCGTCCCATGATGTCTTCGTATCCAGTGTTGTCCATTCCAACCTTGGCATTTAAATCTCCCATCGGAATGGTCAAGTCGTTTGTTGGGCACTTCTCGACGATTGACTGCAGTCTATCGTAGAATTGATCTTTAACGTCTTCATTTTAGTCGTTGGTAGTCTCATAGCATTGATGACGTTCATTATAGTGCTCTCTTTCTTTGTTTTGAAGGAGGCTTTGATGATCCTTAGTCCATGAGATTCCCATCCTATAAGTGATTTTTGTGTTTGTTTGCATCAGTGCAACTCCTTGTGTATGTAGAGCATTTTCTTGTTCATGACCGGAGTATAACAGAAGCTCTCCTGAAGATAGTCGTTGTTGTCCAACCTGTGTCCAATGTGTTTCACTGATTTCAAACACCTCCAGTTTGTATCTTTTGGTTTCTGCAGCAATTTGGATGGTTCTTTCGGTCTCCCACATTGTAGGAGCATTCCATGTACTTATATAAATTGTTGCTCTGGTTGTCAGAAGGTGCATCGGCCTCGTGACTTCCGAAGGAACTCGGCTTTCATCATGAGACGTCCTAATTATTCCTTGAAATCGGAGGGCAGAGTTTAAATGGTTTGAATAATTTTTTCTGGTTAGTGTTTTTTTAGCGAATTGGTTTCCTACGGGATGGGGTCGCTAACCTCATGCCCAACCCTCCTCCTTTACCCGGACTTGGGACCGGCAGTAACTCTTGAAGAGCTACAGGCGGAGTTGATGATGATGATCGATATATATTCATGTGCTGGTAAACACGAGTAAATGAATAGTATTAAAGCTGTGTACAATCAGTATTACTGTTGCTAACCTTACCACTTCTGGTTTTATGAATTTTTATGCTTATATTTCTTCATTTCACTTCGCTTAAATCAGACATTGAAAAACGAATTCGAGTGGAAAAATTAAGGGCTTTGTTTGCTCAAGAGTTTGAGTCAGTTTCAGATCCTATGTGTCGTCGTGGCCTACTTCAAAGTATCGGGCTCAAAGAATTTTCGGATTATTTAGCTTTATTACCAGAAGAACGTGATACTGTGGAGGCAAATGCTCTTCTGAAGCAAGCAGCAGAGAATGTTAAAACAGCCACTCGACAGTATGCACGTCGTCAGGTGATTATATATTTTATGTTGTTTATCTGTTGAAGGGTTATAGCTACTCGTGTTTGCATTGTTGACTTCGTCAGTTTTAATTTTTATAATCTCAGTAATCTGCCCATATTTTAAAGTAAGTTTATGTCAATTCATTTAGTATTGTTTGTTTGAATCTTCCCATCGATGTGTTAGCACTGTAACTGGTCAGTCTCTGCTAGCCACTATCCATCTCTGCTTACTAAGTTGGTAATTTTCGTAGATACCTTTGTGGCTTTAATTCTTTGATTATTTTCCGTTCACCTACAATACTACTTTACAAAATTTAGTATTCTGTATATTTAGTATACAAAATTTAGCATAGTCATGCAATAAATCAGAGTGAATTAGAAGATATCACTCACTAATCATTTACAGAATTCCATATTTTGTCGAATTACTTCAACGTAAAGCTTTTGTTAGATTTGTTTAATCATTATGTCATTTCAATATACATAGCTCCTTTAATCATCTTGATGGGAACAAAAATAAAGATTTTTGAGCAGATTAACATGAATCCATGTTATTTCGTCAAATTCTTTTTATCTTTTTACAACCTGTAAAATTAATAGAACATTATCCATACATTTAAATTAGTCAATTCTTTAAACTAGCTTATGTTGTAGATAAACTGTAATATCTTAATCACTAATAATTCGTTTATATTTCAATGTGATTGACCTCCATACATACGTGCTTATGAACAAACATATTCTACTACATCTACGTATCTGGTCACATAATAATTCCACCTAATTACTGAATCATTGAGTCCTTCCACTATATATGTATATATTTAGCTGACAGCAACTCGTCATTTTTCATATCTATTTGGATGGTAATTATTCAATAATTTATTCTGCTGTTTTTTTCTGGTCAATTGAGTTGTGTATCGGAAAAAAATTATTCTAACTACTTCATAATAACGCCTATACTGTTGGTTTGTATATGAAGTATTGAGATTAGTGCGCAGATATCCGTTACAGAATACACAAATGACTTTAATTGAAAGTTTTGAGTATATATAAACGTATCATAGTAAGGATGTAAATATATTAAAGTAACTAAATAAAAATATTGCAAATATATTATTTCTATGGTAGAGCATTCTACAACAAGAGTAACAAAACATCTAAGAGAGCTATTCATACGTACTTACGTAATGAGGAAACGCTAATAATTAGTAAACATGAAATGAGTAAAGCTCAGTTGTCCAGTAACTTAAATAACCCATGGTGTCATTAAAAAGGATCAAATACAATTCAACGAAGGAAATTTTCTTTTCTACAATCTCATTTACTCAAACTGTACAATTGTATTTATAGTTAATCAGCAAATAAAGTAGTCTATTAAAGAGTAAGAGGACTGCCTAATCCCGGTTGTCAAAGTTTCATGAAGATCAAGATAAAATCATATTTGTGAAAAGCAATTGTCCACTCGACGATAAGAAGAAAGATAAAGAATAAGTTAAAAGTATGAAGGCGATAACAATTCTTAATTTGAAAAACGAAATATTAAAACGATGTATTAATAAGCGATTTTCCGTTTATAAAAACTTAGGTGTTCGTGCCACGTAAAAATGATGGTTATGAATATCAACAACATTCTGATTAATAATGATAAAAACGTAATGTACGATGAACAAGTCAGTAGCTATCTAGAATCAGTAGCACAGTGGATGGTGCGTTGGCATTTGAAGCAAAAGGCAATAAGTTCGAGTCTCAGTGTGAACACCATCACTATGATATAGATCTATCCAGCTGACGAAACGGAAGTGGAGAAAAAACGTGCGCCTTGAGTTCTACTATTAGCTAAGATCCATCCATTCTTTAAGACGACTTTTATACCATGAATTAACAATAGTGGCCTGGAATTTCTGTGACCCAAAAGTCATTTTAATTCATATTTTCTTTTATTACGTTGGGGTTATGCATAGAATTTCAAGCAAGGAGTCTAAATAAATTGTCTAGTATTTCTATGGTGTATCTAACTTAAAATTTATGATATACATTTTTCGAATGCTTAGTTGCTATCTATGCTGACATGTATTATCGATTAGTGTGAGTAAAGTAAAAAAAACATGATAATGTGCTCTAAACGTTTTGTTCATTCATTAAGTCTGTAGGAGGCATATAAAAAGTAGAAATTACTGGAGTTTAAATGATTCAAAGTCGTATTGTGAAGAAGTAATCACAGTGCCAACTATCCACTTGTTGAAATAATAAAATTGAGTAAGCAAAGATGGATAGTGGTTAGCAGTGGAATCCAGGACGCGCGTTTCGTCCTATTTGGGACTCGTCGGCTGAATGTACCTGCATCTCAGAGTTGATGTCCACTCTGGGACTCGAACCCAGTACCTTTCACTTCAAACGCCATCACGTTATCCACTCGGCCACTGATTCCTGATAGCCAATTGCTCGTGCGATGGGTGAGTGTTGGATGAGTGTTTTGTTGATTGTTTCCAACTGTCCATTATCTAATACGGTGTATTTCAAATAAAATCTATTTCGCTTAGTGTACTCTATCTTTTTCCAAGTTTAGCATGTTTTGTTACTTCATGTTTGTCTGTAATATCTTTTGTTTATTTTAGTAATTTATTTCGTTGATAGATTCCTATGTGTGCTGTAAAAATATGCACCAATTTACTACCTATATCGGGTTCTATTTTCTGTTTACCAGTTTTTGTTAAAAAATGTAATATTGCTTAAATATGAAGTATGGTAACATGTTCTTAATGTTTATTTTTTTATCAGGTTTCTTGGATTAGAAATCGGTTTTTACGACGTCCTGTAGAAGGTAGCATTCCTGTTTATCGTATAGATGTGACAGATTTCTTAGATTCTGAATCTCCAGATATTTGGCATAAAACAATTATTGCACCAACTGTACGCTTAATCTACAATGAATTGATGAAAATAGATGGTTTACTCTTTGAAAACTTGAAAGACAATGATTATCTAAAAAGTTTACTTGATATTTGTCCTGAAGATTCATGTCCTAAAGCAGAATCATTTCTTTTGCCTAAATCTTTCACTGAATCGAAAGATGACAATTTTCCATTCATTTGTTCAATATGTTCAAATAGAATATTTACACAAATTGATGGTTGGGAAGCTCATTTAAAAAGTAGATCACATCAGAAACGTGCAGCAAAATATAAGAAAAGATTACTTATTGAGAAAGCAATGAAAAATTTGTCATCATAATTTTTTTGTGAAATATATTATATTTTGTATAAAAGTTTTCTTAATAAAATATGTTACATTAATATTTGTACTGAATATTCAAATGGTTATATAGTTTATGCCCTGGTACGGTCGAGAGTGGGGAGGGGCCACCCTCCCTCTCGAAAGGCTCTCACATGGCCACGCGTATATATAGCCTCTGCCAGGGAAGTCCTACTCACTGCCTTCTCGTGGCGGGGGTGTTGTTCACAAAAGTGAGAGGACGAAAAGCGAATGTCCGGCGCTTTAACCGGGTTGGTGGACACGGAAATTCCACCTAGGGGAGTTGGAAAACCCTCATTCCAAACCAATGGTGCACATGGGCTCTAGCGTCCTGAAGGAACAAATGGCGTATGAACCGATTGTTGGTCACCGGCTACCATGGGACTGCATCTTCTTACGATGCTCCACTGCCTTGTTGGTTAGACCTTTAGGTCAAAGGCTCTGGGTGTGGCCCCCTAAGAAAACCACCTGGGCAGTATCACAGCCCTCACACAAATCGAATGAGATTTGTGAGGCGCATATGTATCTGGTGCTTCCTTGTACCAATATTTATGTGTTTAAATAAATAATAAAATAAAATGGTTCATGAATCCAAAATGATAGTATCGTCGACTTTCAGAATTATGATGGCTAGTTAACTAGTTAATAATGTAATTTAGTAAATAATTCAAGTTTCGACCATTTGACTTGGATTCCATATATATTTGAACAAAAACTACTACAGTACTTGTATAATGAATTAAATACACTTGTAAGATTTTGTTTTACTGTCTTACTTGCAACTCTGACTGTCAGGGAATCATAACTGTTTGTCGATTGAAATTTCTTAAATTACAGTAAATACCTACCGTATCGTATTTATTAAATGGATACTATTTGTTGATATAGTTTGTTATAGTGATGTATTTTTCATTTTGACTTTTTGGGAGAAATGTCTTAACTCAGATTTACTAATAGGTTTTTGGCTTTTAAAGTGTTCTGGTCCGACGTTGATGTTGAAATAATACATAAGTTAATAAGTAGTCGAAAGAGTCAAGGGTTTCCTGTCGACTGGAACCAACCATCTAACACCAAAACATAGTGCACACTATGTTAAGTCACTTAGACTAGTTGATCACACTGTAACTTGATCGATAAGATTCGGTCAACACAGAAGGAACAGACCAATGTAGCATTGGTCAATACTCAGTGGTCGATCAGTTGTGAATGGGTTCAATGTAGTTACAATCCAATATATCAAGTAGGGTACTTTAATTATTAATTATTCATTTTAATCACATAGTAGACCTAACCCTGTGGATCCAAGTCATATTGTACGAAGGATTTATTTGACAACTTATTCCACCACCTACTCAAGGTTCGATTCTATGGAGCATCGAACAAAACTAGCATAACTCACTACACTTCTCAACAGTATAAGGACATAAACTCAAGGAAATTAGCCAAATGTTAGAATATACAAAATGAACATATACGTATATATACATATATAGCATCAAGTTGCTCAATGTTTGGAAAAGGAGTATGTTGAGTGCATCTGCATCAATACTCTCAAATTCCAGCCTTTTATACGATCTCATGTCTCAAATCATCAAGTGGAAATCTACATTTTATCATAGCTCATACCCGAATCTAGAGCCATCGTAGATTCTCCGTATGTCCTGTTCAAGCTACTCTTGAGAACTTTTTCAGATTACTCTAATCAACGTTATGCTTCAGAGTTTTAGTTTTTTAGGTATGAGTAAACTACGACAAAACTCCGCCTGTAGCTCTTCAAGAGTTACTGCCGGTCCCAAGCCCGGGTAAAGGAGGAGGGTTGGGCATGAGGTTAGCGACCCCATCCCGTAGGAAACCAACTCTCTAAAAAAACACTAACCAGAAAAAATTATTCAAACCATTTAAACTCTGCCCTCCGATTTCAAGGAATAATTAGGACGTCTCATGATGAAAGCCGAGTTCCTTCGGAAGTCACGAGGCCGATGCACCTTCTGACAACCAGAGCGACAATTTTTATAGGTACATGGAATGCTCCTACAATGTGGGAGACCGGAAGAGTCTTCCAAATTACTTCAGAAATGAGAAAATACAACCTGGAGGTGCTTGGAATCAGTGAAACACATTGGACACAGGTTGGACAACAACGACTATCTTCAGGGGAACTTCTGTTATACTCCGGTCATGAACAAGAAAATGCTCTACATACACAAGGAGTTGCACTGATGTAAACAAACACAAAAATCACTTATAGGATGGGAATCTCATGGACTAAGGATCATCAAAGCCTCCTTCAAAACAAAGAAAGAGAGCACTATAATGAACGTCATCAATGCTATGAGACTACCAACGACTAAAATGAAGACGTTAAAGATCAATTCTACGATAGACTGCAGTCAATCGTCGAGAAGTGCCCAACCAAGGACCTGACCATTCCGATGGGAGATTTAAATGCCAAGGTTGGAATGGACAACACTGGATACGAAGACATCATGGGACGACATGGACTGGGAAAATGAACGAAAATGGTGAGAGATTTGCAAACCTATGTGCCTTCAATAAACTGGTCATAGGTGGCACCATATTCCCACACAAAAACATACATAAAGCCACTTGGATTTCACCGGATCACACTACACAGAATCAAATCGACCATATCTGCATCAAAAAAAGTTCAGGAGGACGATGGAGGATGTGAGAACCAGAAGAGGAGCTGAAATAGCATCCGATCATCATTTGCTGGTCGCCAAGATGAAACTAAAACTTAAGAAGCACTAGACAACTGGGCGGACAACATCACAAAAGTTTAATACGGCCTTTCTTCGAGATGCAGACAAACTCAACAAATTCAACATAGCCCTCAGCAACAGGTTCCAGGCCTTTCATGATCTACTCAATGGAGAGGGAACTACCATGGAGAGCAACTGGAAAGGTATCAAGGAGGCAATCGTTTCAACATGTCAAGAGGTTCTGGGCCAAAAGAAGCACCATCACAAGGAATGGATCACTGTTGGTACACTGGATAAAATTGAAGAAAGGAGGAACAAGAAGGCAGCAATCAATATCAGCCGAACAAGAGCGGAAAAAGCCAAGGCACAAGCCGAATACACAGAGGCAAACAAGCAAGTGAAGAGGAGCATCAGAACCGACAAACGTAAATATGTGGAAGATTTAGCAATGACAGCGGAAAAGGCTGCAAGAGAGGGAAACATGAGACAACTGTATGATACAACAAAGAAACTTGCTGGAAGTTACCGTAAGCCAGAAAGACCAGTGAAAAGCAAGGAAGGCAAAGTAATCACCGACATTGAAGAACAACGAAACAGGTGGGTAGAACACTTCAAAGAACTCTTGAATCGACCAGCTCCACTGAACCCACCCAACATAGAAGCAGCACCCACAGACCTCCCAATCGATGTTGGCCCACCAATAATTGAAGAGATCAGCATGGCCATTAGACAAATCAAGAGCGGCAAAGCAGCGGGACCAGACAACATCTCGGCAGAGGCACTGAAGGCAAATGTAGCAGCAACTTCCAAGATACTCCACATCCTCTTCAGTAAGATTTGGGACGAAGAACAAGTACCAATAGACTGGAAAAAAGGACTTCTGATCAAGATACCAAAGAAAGGCGATCTCAGCAAGTGCGATAACTACAGAGGCATCACTGTTCTCTCAATACCAGGAAAAGTCTTCAACAGAGTATTGTTAAACAGGATGAAGGATTCCATAGACGCCCAACTTCGAGATCAACAAGCTGGATTTCGTAAGGATAGATCGTGTACAGACCAAATCGCAACTCTACGTATCATTGTGGAACAATCAATCGAATGGAATTCATCACTCTACATCAACTTCATTGACTACGAGAAGGCATTTGGTAGCATGAACAGGACAACACTATGGAGGCTTCTTCGACACTACGGCGTGCCTGAGAAGATAGTCAATATCATACGGAACTCCTATGATGGACTAAACTGCCAAATCGTCCATGGAGGACAACTCACCGACTCATTCGAGGTAAAGACCGGTGTTAAGCAAGGTTGCTTACTCTCACCCTTTCTCTTTCTCTTGGTGATCGACTGGATCATGAAGACGTCAACATCTGGAGGAAATCACGGGATACAGTGGGCAGGAAGGATGCAGCTGGAAGATTTAGACTTCGCGGATGATCTGGCTCTCCTATCACAAACGCAACAACAAATGCAGGAGAAAACGACCAGTGTAGCATCAACCTCAGAAGCAGTAGGCCTCAATATAAACAAAGAGAAAAGCAAGACTCTCCGATACAATACAATATGCACCAATCAAATTACACTTGACGGAGAAGCTTTGGAGGATGTGGAAACCTTTACATACCTGGGCAGCATCATTGATGAACACGGTGGATCTGATGCAGATGTGAGGGCGAGGATCGGCATAGCAAGAGCAGTATATCTGCAACTGAAGAACATCTGGAACTCAAAACAATTGTCAACCAACACCAAGGTTAGAATTTTCAATACAAATGTCAAGATAGTTCTACTGTATGGGGCGGAGACGTGGAGAACTACGAAAGCCATTATCCAGAAGATACAAGTGTTTATTAACAGCTGTCTACGCAAGATACTTCGGATCAGATGGCCAGACACTATCAGCAACAGGTTACTGTGGGAGAGAACAAACCAGATTCCAGCAGAGGAAGAAATGAGGAAGAAGCGCTGGAAGTGGATTGGGCACACTTTGAGGAAACCACCCAATTGTGTCACAAGAGAAGCCCTCACATGAAATCCTGAAGGTCAAAGGAGAAGAGGAAGACCAAAGAACACATTACGCTGAGAAATGGAGACAGACATGAGAAGAATGAACAAAAAATGGATAGAACTAGAAAAGAAGGCCCAGGGCAGAGTGGATTGGAGAATGCTGGTTGGCGGCATATGCTCCATTGGGAGTAACAGGCGTAAGTAAGTAAACTACGACAAATCAAATAAATGTTTAGGGGACGCAATTAATACGCCAAAGTGGTTGTCGTTAACATGCTAGGCAACTTTTGTTCAATTAATATTTGGAAGTACTGTAGCTTGGAATCCCTAATTATCAAAATAGGTTGCTGTAACTGTTAAAGCAGTCGACCACTAAGCTATAGTTTTAAACCCCGTCCGCCTATTTCTGATTGGACAGCTAAATGAGCATTACATTAGCCCTCACAAATCAAGAGTACGTCAAGGCTGGGTATGACGATCAGTTATTGTTTTGCATAATAGGATTTGCCACTATATATGAACTTGTACTAATATTTTACCCTTCAGTATCGAAAATTAAATTATCAGTTACCACAAAAGTTTTCACTATCATCCGTTTAATCACAATGAATTATTTCAGAAGTTCGCGATTGCTTGTGCCTAGTCAGAGGTTTTCGTTCTTCGATTACCGTTTTGACGAATAGGTTTGATTTGCCTTGATACTATGACACTTTCCAAATGTTTTGTCGTATAGAAGATTTCACGATTTTAAGTGAGAAGTCACACCATACAGAGAATCATTTGTATAGTGTTTACATCTCACTTCTAAGGGTCCAGGACGTGTGCTCGGTTGTATCTGAGACTCGTCAGCTGGATACACCGACTTTTCTCTGTCGACGTTCACGTAGAGATTCAAGCCCAGTGCATTTCGCTTCAAACACCAATGTGTTATCCACCGAGCCATTAAATCCAGATAGCCACTCGCTTGGTTAACGGGGATTCACTTTATTTTATTCGGACGGCTTTGGATCTGTACGTTGTTGATGAAATATGCATCCTGGATTTACTTGCCATTTATTACAAAAACTTAGCTCACCTGTTCATTGATGCCATGAAAGAAAATTAAACTAAGAATGGACATTCTTCAGTCACTGCTCAAGAATGAATACTGAAGTTTTTCTTATTATTATGTAGGTAAATAAACTAATTAAACAGGTACTTGATCGTGAGCCACACTTTAAGTTTCAGAGCTAATGATATTACGTGATCGCCCAACAAAGTCATGTAGTTGTTTCGTTTCAAAGTATGCGGCATCGATCGCTTCGTATTATATCATACCTAGATATTACATTTTAATACATATGGTTGTAAGCAGTTGATGAGAAACCATGAGATATCATGAATTCATATTATTTTGCCTCATTTATTGTTCTGGCTTTTTTCAAGTTCATAAAGGAAACCAATTTTATGGATTTCTTGTAGATGGCCAGTCAAGTATTTTACACTGTTTACTGGTCTAATCTGTGGTTAGAAGCATCTTAGTGACAGGATAGTTTCATATTATAAAATTCCCATCGATAGTTAATGCCCTTATAGTCCTGAATAAAACTTCCTCAAATTCTATTTCCGTTTTAATTTCTTAGTACTATGGTACAATGAAATGAATAATCATTTAAATCAGGCGGTTTAGACTACATCGTAGGTGAATTCGTTACTGCACAGTTTCTCACTATTTATTTTAAAAATGTTTCTAATAATTGCTAAATTTCAAGGATATAATTGTCCGTTAATCATTCCGTTTCGAAATATGTTTCACTGGTATTAACAACTAGGCGATAAGTGTTCTACAGAGTTCTTTCTTTTTAAATTTTTAGCCTTCTCTTCAAATCTACCTTTTCTAGTGTTCAATAATTTGATCAAAAGATTGGGCCTACATTGCTATATGTGCAAGATATTGATAAATGTTTATGTTTAAAAAGTATCTCACTAAAGCTGTAACGGTTGTAGTAAAAAAGTATACAAAGTTGGTCACATATTTGGAAAACAAATGGGCAGATAAACATGCCTCATCGTTCCATAGTTATAAATTATTTAAAAACGGTAAGTTTTAGGTAATTTGTGGTTATTATTTATAGTTAATGATAATTCTACTGGCTGTTTGATAAGTCTAATCTATTGGTTGAATCTATTGAGACAATTTTGTTGATTTTTTAATTTTCTTTAAGCTACACAAAATCTTCAAGAAAGCGTATACTGACTCAGCAACCTAAGAAAAATATAATAATGATGGACTCATCCATATACATTAGGATATCTCAATGTATTCTTTTTCATTACATGGGGATATAGTTAGTCAAGGAAGAAATACGTTTATTTAGTTTCTTAACTCATTCACCAGATTAATCTATCTAGTTATAAATTTCTCTTATTATAACTCAGATATTTCTATTACTTAGTATTCTTGGACACCAATTCTCTCGACAAGTCCCCAAATCAGAACACGGTTGAATAGGAAAGGAATTATATTCCGAATAACAAGGGTAGATGAAAGTAAGAAGCACAATAAGAAAAACGTTAGTATATTTACAGTTTTTATCATGAGAAGATTCTAGAGTGTTCTTTAAGTATCGACTAGCGCTGATTGGCTTATTCTTATCCAATCAGCGTGCGCCAACGCAGTCGTCATGGGGCATGTTTTAATTCAATCTATGTCCTGGTAACACTAGTGGTCTGTGTTATTACTGTGATTGGATATTGAACATAATAGGCATTACTTTCAGTAAAAAATGAACTTACGATTATTTCATTCGAGATACTGTAGTGGATGTTAATTTATTGTCTGTAACCTTGGTCCATGTCTACCTATTTATGTAAATAGAACGCATTTAGGTTATTAAATAAAAACAGTAAATAAGTTAGTTTGACATAAGGATCGTCAATGACAACTCTTTATCAACACTTACCGCTGTTAGTTTCACTCCAAGTGTGTTCACTCTATTTTGTATCAAACTGTAAATAAGCATATTGTACGATGTTCAATCAATCAGTAACTTCAGAGATTTATTGACACGTACTTTTATTAATATGTAATATAGTTACAATTAAACTAGAGGAAAACTTTAATGAAGGTTTATCTCAAACTGTTTGGTTGCCTTCCTTTGGATTTGCATATATGTGCAGCAGCAGTGACCTCGATCAACCTCGATGATAGAAATATGATTTAATCATGGTTATTTCCTATGTGCTCTAGATAAAATAGGGGGGTAAATTTGCTTAAAATATATTGTGGATTTTATTGGAAAAATAATTCTATTTTGTAATGTCTAGCTGAGTAGAAAATTGGATTGCAGACGTTTTATCAATCTATCGTCTCAAAAGCTTCGTACATGTAAGTGCAGAGTTTCTGATGCGAATCTAAATTGCTACAATCGAGCATTCTTTTTTATTTAATAAAATGATCACAGTTTAGTGTAGCTTTTTTAAAATTATATATGGGAAATATACGTCAATTAGTCTTGTATATTTGAATGTATTTACAGGTGTCCACTCAACTTTGGTAGATTTGGGTGACCTCAGTCAGTTATGGATGGATATTACTTGCCGTTCTCAGTCAATCTTAGAAATACTACCGACTCTAAGTAGACATCAGGTGTATGTCCTACGTCAGGTATAATTTGTATTTTTAGCTTTATTCTATGAAATTGGCTTAATAATGTTCACCCTTCGTAGAGTTTAGTGAATTATATGGTTTTCCTTACGATTATATGGTGGCTACAGTGAAATCCAGGACACACTTTTCTTTCTTTTAATAAAAATTTGTGGCTAAATAGTATTATTGAGGCAATCCGTCAAGTACACATATATACATACAGTGACTGATTCATTGAAGTCCTTAACGTCAACAACGGGAATATACAAACCTTTACGAATACGATTCTGTGTTTCTGCGTAATATATTCTTTAAATCTACAGGTTTTATTTTATTGTAACTGTAACAAACTAGACATTACTTTGAGTCTTTCTTGTCTCTACTATCGTAGTGGTGAAAATAGAAGCTATCATTTTCAACAGTAATCCACTAAGTAACATATTTTATTTAGTATCAAAATGTATGTAGAATAAATCTCTTTATTTCTCTCCTTTTTGTTACAGGTACCTAAAGACTTGATGAAGATTTTGCCTGTAATGCTTCTTGCTCCGTTACCAGGAACGATATTAATTTTACCGATCTTGTAAGTAATAACTATAAAACTACAATAATATTATAGTAACTTAAAGTGATTCCAGATTTTAGAATACTAATCGAGATTATATTCAGGATGAAGAATTATATATTGTTATTTATACTATTCTTTGATTAGGCTCTACTTTCCTTATCGTGACATATATATGTTGAAAGCGTGAGTCAATTGAAGCTAGACCACCATAGAAAACCTGGAAGCACTGGACGGCCGTCTCGTCCTATTGTGGGACTCCTTAGCAGTGCGCATCCACGATCCCGCACTCGCGAGATTCGAACCCAGGACCTATCAATCCCGCACCAGACCACTTAACCGACAGACCACTGAGCCGGCATCCAACGGTGTTAATTTCTAACTTCAACGGATCCACGAAGTTGAGCAACCTTTCACCAATTGTCTTCAGTGAGTTGATCGCGAGTGCGGGATCGTGGATGCGCACTGTTGGGGAGTCCCATAATAGGATGAAATGGCCGTCCAGTGCTTCCAGATTTTCCATGGTGGTCTAGCTTCAATTGATTCACGCTTTCAACCATAAAAATACTAAATCTCCAGAAAACCCCTTCTGATAATAACATATATATGTATATATTTGTTTTAATGTAAAAAACTCACTTGTTTATTCATGGGAAATGCAAGATCACAGCCCATTATGAATGAATCTCAATAGGGAAATAAATTGGTTATTCATAATGTCAGGTAGAATAACAAGTTAATCATTGATTAACTGTAATTTATTGGCGGCAAAATATATCACTATGGTTAGTGAGTTATATGAAACCTTACAAATGACATAAAGTAATATTATCATAAATTACTTGTTTAATGAATAAAAACTAGTTATATACCAATAATAATTGTATAAGTTTTATAATTTCCTCTCCACTCTTATTCTTAACAGTTTATAATCCTTGAAATGGAAATGTGTTTGATTCATTTACTCTCCCATAAATCATTCCGATGTATTTATTCCTAAAAGTGTGTGTTTGTGAACTTGTGGGTGCAATGGAAAGTAACTTCAAAAAGATATTTATCTAATTTCTATTTGACTAGTAATCACTTAGTCTTTGCTTCTGAAATAAGTATAGTTCAAAGAAAAAGTCCCTTTCAATGCTGTTGTAAGTCATTCGTTGACTCTTAAAATCTTGCCAAAATTGAATAGCAGGAATGTAAGTATAAGTGCCTTCGAAGCATTGCTCGTATATCCTGGGACAACCAAGTAAGTAATGCAGTCGTTAGGAAACGGGTACTAGGTAAGTATGGGAAATTGATTGGTGAAGTAGTGAAACTTCATCAGTTGAGATGGCTGGGACACGTGTTACGTATGCCCAACCACCGACTGCCCCGATGTGCAATGTTTCATGATGTTGGAGTAGGTTGGAAGAAAGCTAGGGGAGGCCAGATCAAAACATGGCAAAAATCCATGAAGTCAGTGACAAGTGGACTGAGCCATGTTGGTCGGTGTAGACTACCTGGTTGGGATCCGCGAGATGATAACAACCGATGGTTAGAGACCTTGAGTGACATGGCTCAAAATCGTTTACAATGGCGAAGGTGCATCCACTCTTTGTGTTCTACCAAATTCTAATAATCTGAATTCTTTATGTCTCTATCTTTTTTCTCTTTCCAAATTTATTTCACTGGATTATACTTCTTGAATAACATCTTCAAACCATAATCTTTCGGATTACTGCTTATACTCTTACTACTTCTACCACTATGGGATTTGAATGGACAACTGCATCTCTGTGCTTATGTTGTATGGCAACTCGAACTGATGTACGTACGTACGAAGTTCTTCGTTGTGACTGACTGACTGAAGTATAGGTTGGACGTTTAGGATTTTTCAGTAAATTCATTTCTATGTATTATAATGGATTTCTAGGTATATTTGTTTGCCCAAAGACTTTACAATAACTGTCAATACTCTTTTTTATTTAGTCATTTAAAAATAATATGCTCGTGCCGGCTAGACATTTGGTAGTACAAAAATGGTTAGTTTTCTAAAATTTAATTATGTCAAATAACATAGATCTTAGTGGTGAATCCAGGGTTCCGCGCTATTTCGTTCATTGGATTGGAATTGAACACTCTTTTTTGTTAGGAAGCAATCACTAATGCTGCGAAGCACCAATAGGAATCGTTAGCAAACTATTTCAATGGTTTCTTTTTCGGTATTAAAATGAGTGATTAATAATCTGTGATATAAAACACTTGATATTCACTAACTTGTACCCTCTCGCTCTAATTTTTTTCTTTGTAGTTTTGCTTTTCCTCGTATTTTTCTGTCACGAGCATTCTGGACACCAGAACAATGTAAATCTATCGATACAAAATGTTTGAAAGATCGATTTGACTATCGTACTCAATCTTTATTAAAGTCTAAGCTTCTGACAATAATTTACTCGTCTTCATGTTCTATGAATTATTCTCAACCTATTTTGAAGTCCTTAAGAAACTTAGCTAATGCGTTAAGTCAGGTTAGTTTATTAGTTTGAAGTATATAGATTTACGTTAATTCTTTGATAAACTCTAACATTTTAGTGCTGTTTCAAGTTTTTTTTAAGAGAAAAATCTGTTTTTACACTTATACTGGTTAGTGATTTATTCATGTAACGTTTGTAGCAATGTTTTTCTTATGTCAGAATAAAAACCCATTTTTTAAAGTCTTGGTTTTAAAGGTAATCTTCATCAGTCGTGAAATCACTTAAAACCAGGAAGCGTTGAACAGCTATTCTATTGCCGTTCCATATTTGTCATCAGTACTCAGCCGGGACCTTAAACATAATCGGACTTATGACCTTGAAGTTTCACAGCGAGCTCAAGATTTACCTTTCCAACCTTAGTCAATCCTCGTCTAAGTATTCGTTTTTATAGGAAATATGACCCGACATTTTTTTATACTTTGGGTACTATCATCATCTAAGCGTATCTAGAACATTAACCACACATATGCTCCTTCGGAAATTGGAATATATACCATGCTTTGTTAATGTTATATGTATTCAAATTACGATTAGCACTTTACGGGATTGGATTTTGAGCTCATTGTTTTATATTCACAGATGGATCCTAAATATTTTGTAAAGATCATATCTTTGTTTTAAATTGTTTTATTGAATCATTGTTGGTGTTAATTTTCTGTAAATTGAATTCGCTTTATTAACTTGAACATTTGACTTTTTTCCTGCATACATGCTAGTGTTTTGAAATAGCCACTAGAATTGACCAACGGTATTCATACTTGTTAGTGTTGTCTGAACATCATAAATCTAAATGTGATATTCTTTTATAATTTGTATTTATTTCTCTTACTAAAAATAAAGTCAAAGATTAAATTCACTTAGTATTGTTTGTTTGAATCTTCCCATTGATGTTTAGGACTGCAATTACTTACTTACTTACGCCTGTTACCCCTCGTCGAGGAGTATAGGCCGCTCACCAGCATTCTCCATCCAACTCTGTCCTGAGCCTTCCTTTCCAGTTCTTTCCAGTTGCTATTCGTCCTTTTCATATCTGCTTCTATTTCCCGGCGTAGTGTGTTCTTTTGCCTTCCTCTTTTCCACTTCCCTTCCGAATTCCAAGTTAGGGATTGAGTTGTGATGCACATTGGCGATTTCCTTAATGTATGTCCGATCCACTTCCAACGTCTTTTCCTAATTTCCTCTTCAGCTGGAAGCTGGTTTGTCCTCTCCCATAAAACGCTGTTGCTGATAGTATCCGGCCAATGGATGTTGAGTATTTTGCGGAGACAACTGTTTATAAATACTTGTACCTTCCTGATGATTGTCGTAATAGTTCTCCACGTTTCAGCTCTGTACAGTAGGACTGTCTTGACGTTCGTATTGAAGATTCTTACTTTGAAATTAGTTGACAGTTGTTTTGAGTTCCATACGTTCTTCAATTGTAGAAATGCTGCCCTTGCTTTGCCAATCCTCACCTTCACATCTGCATCCGATCCTCCTTGTTTATCAACGATGCTTCCCAGGTACGTGAATGTCTCCACCTCTTCCAGAGTTTCGCCATCAAGTGTGATTGGGTTGGTGTTCTCCGTGTTGCATTTGAGAATCTTGCTTTTTCTTTTGTGGATGTGGAGGCCTATCGATGCGGAGGCTGCTGCTACATTCGCGGTCTTCATCTGTATTTGTTCGTGTGTATGAGATAGGAGGGCTAGGTCATCTGCGAAGTTCAAATCATCTAATTGATTCTGAGCTGTCTGTTGTATTCCGTATTTCCCTTCAGATGTCGAATTCTTCATAATCCAGTCAATCACCAGAAGGAAGAGGAATGGGGAGAGTAGACAGCCTTGTCTGACTCCGGTCCTTACTGGAAACGCATCTGTTAGCTGTCCTCCATGCACGACTTTGCACTGTAGTCCATCGTATGAGTTCTGGATAATGTTGACAATCTTTTCAGGAACTCCATAGTGTCGAAGAAGTTTCCATAATGTTCTCCAGTCCACACTCAAACGCCTTCTCATAGTCGATGAAGTTGACGTATAGTGATGAGTTCCACTCAACTGACTGTTCTACGATGATCCGTAGTGTCGCAATCTGGTCTGTGCACGACCTATCCTTACGGAATCCAGCCTGATGATCCGTAAGTTCGGCGTCTACTGCGTCTTTCATCCGATTCAGCAGCACTCTGTTGAAAACGTTTCCTGGTACTGATAACAAACTGATGCCTCTGTAGTTCTCACATTTGCTCAGATCTCCTTTCTTTGGTATCTTGATGAGATATCCTTCTTTCCAGTCCATTGGCACTTGTTCCTCTTCCCAAATCTTCTTGAATAGAAGGTGAAGCATGTTTGCAGTTATTTCAATGTCTGACTTCAGTGCTTCTGCTGGTATAATGTCAGGTCCTGCCGCCTTCCCATTTTTGATTTGTCTGATGGCCATCTTGACTTCTTCGACCGTTGGTGGAGTGACATCTATTGGAAGGTCAGTGTGTGCTGCTTCGATGTTCGGTGGATTCAATGGGGCTGGTCTATTCAGCAGTTCCTCGAAGTATTCTGCCCATCTTTTCCTCTGTCCTTCAATCTCAGTGATTGTCTTTCCTTCTTTGTCCTTGACTGGTCTCTCTTGTTTGCTATATCTTCCTGCCAATTTCTTCGTTGTATCATATAGTTGTCTCATATTCCCTTCTCTTGCAGCTTTTTCCGCCGTCGTTGCTAGATCTCCCATGTATTTCTGCTTGTCGGCCTTAATGCTTTTCTTCACTTCCCTGTTTGCTTCTGTGTAGTCTGCTTGTGCCTTGACTTTCTCTGCTCGTGTTCGGCTGTTGTTAATTGCTAGTTTCTTGTTCTTCCTTTCTTGAATTTTGTCCAGGGTTCCCATAGAGATCCATTCCTTATGATGATGCTTCTTAGGACCAAGAACCTCCTGACACGTTGAAGTTAGTGCTTCTTTTATCCCTTTCCAGTTGTCCTCCAAAGTAGTTTCTTGTTCTTTCAATAAATTCTGTAAAGCTTGGAGCCTGTTGTTGAGAGTTATCTTGAATTCGTTGAGCTTGTCAGTATCTCGAAGGAAGGCTGTATTGAACCTTTGTAGTGTTGTTTGTCCAGTTGTCCAGTGTTTCTTTAGCTTCAGTATCATCTTGGCCACAACCAGCCAGTGGTGATATGAAGCTATATCAGCCCCCTTTGTGGTTCTCACATCTTCCATTGATCTTCGGAGTTTTTTGTTGATACAAATATGATCTATCTTGTTATCTGTGGTGTGGTCCGGTGAGATCCATGTAGCTTTGTGTATGCGTTTGTGAGGAAATATTGTGCCACCTATAACCAATTTGTTGAATGCACATAGATTTGCGAATCTCTCCCCATCTTCATTTCTCTCTCCTAGTCCATGTTGTCCCATGATATCTTCATATCCTGTGTTGTCCACTCCGACCTCAGCATTCAGACCTTCCATCAGGATGGTGAGGTCCTTTTCTTGAGCACTTCGCTATGATTGATTGTAGCTTCTCATAGAACTGATCTTTATCGTCGTCGTTGCTATTATTGGTCGGTGGATAACATTAGATAACATTCATTGTGATCCTCTCCTTCTTTGTTTTGAATGATTCTTTGATTATCCTGGATCCATGAGATTCCCGTCTTACAAGTGCATTTCGTGCTTCTCCGTACAGCACTAGAGCAACTCCCTGAGTGTGTGGAGCATTTTCCTCTTCGTGACCGGAGTGCAGAAGCATCTCTCCCGTACCTAGCCTTTGTTGTCCAGTTTGTGTCCAATGGGTTTCGCTGATTCCGAGTACTGCCAAGTTGTATCTCCTCATTTCCATTGCTATTTGGCTGGTCTTTCCTTTGACTATCTCCAACCACCATCTCAATGTAGATATATTTATATAGAAATTTTGAAACTTTCATCTTTAAATCTCGTCAACACCAATCCAGTCTTTAGTCAGGTTTACTCTTTCTGTCTAAACGGGCTAGTTAGTGTGAAACTGTTCTTTCGCTGTCGGTTCGTTTTTTTGTCGATAAGATAGTTTCAGTTTCGCATGGGTTTATGTGACCGCAAACAAAAACTGTTGAGGATGTTAGATCCCCAGAAGTCACTTGGTAAACATCTTAGTTTTGTAATTTTATTTTGAATTTCTTTGTTTTCTCACCAAAAGCTCTATTTTCAGCTTCATGTCGTACTTCCCACTTGGGAAAGTCTTAAACGCTATTGGTTCTTTGTGTCTTTTAGTATGTTATTTTGTAACGCTTCCCAAGGACAGTTTTATGTTGTATATATACGTTTAGTTTCTTCGTGTTGGATTGCTTATGCTTCTTGTTACTTGCGGAATATATTTATTCCTCGTTCGGACTTCGACTTCTCTCCCTAGTTAGCAGGGCTGGGACACATCAGAATAGCGAGCTTATTGGTCTTTGGTCACAAGTCTTTGTTTCATTCGCAGACTAGGTGAACCCATAATCACTTCAAAGATAGCAAAAACCGATAAATATATGTTTAATCTTAATAGAGAAAGTGTTCATCTATTTAGTGTAACTTAGTTACTAAATCGATATGGAATAGATGGAATGCGGTTAGCAGAGTGGGATCCAGTGACTATTTAGACTTGGTAATTTAGTGAATAACGTGATGGGGTTTGAAGCGATTGGTAATGGGTTCGAGTAACGGAGTGTACATCAACTCTGGGATGCCCGGGTCCATTCAATTGGCAGGACCCAAATAGGACTGAACGTGTGTCCTGGATTCCACTTCTAGCTACATTCTGTCTTTCCTTTACCAGCCTTGTGTCGTCTTGGATATATAGAGGCTATCGGCACAGGTTTGTTTAATTATCAAATGGACATTCATGAGCTCTATTTTAAGTCAAGTTTTTGTTAATCAAAGCAAAGTAGAATAAAAAAGCATGTATTATAAGTCCATAATCCGTTGAGATTTATAATAAAGTTTACAGTTTATCTACAAACATTTAAAACTACGTAAAGTCAATTTAGTTGTAAAGTAATAACTTTTTACTTGAACCTCATCGATTGAACACTGTTTGTACCATATGGTCACTTACTTGCCCACTTACGCCTGTTGCCCCTCGTGGAGGAACATGAGCCACCCACCAACATCCTCCATCGAACTCTATCTTGGACAATCCTTTCCAGTTCTTTCCAATTGCTATTCATCCTTTTGATGTCTGCTTTCAATTCTCGGTTTGTATGTTTGTTTATTGTAAACCATATGATCATTTGTTATATATCGTGTTTTATATATTTTCACTTATAAAGCTAATTACTCTTCAGATATTTCAGTTTCAGGTTTTTGTTATTGTTAACTGTAACAAGATAACAAGAATAGTAAACTTAATGCTAATATTATGGTAGTAATAATTATTATTTGAATTAATAGATTGACTGATTAAATTCGCACGCGAGACCGAAGGTCCTCGTTTTGAGTCCCGCGTGCGGGATCGTGGATACGCACTGCTGAGGAGTTCCATACTAGGACGAAACGGTCGTTCAGTGCTTCTAGGTTTTCCGTGGTGGTCTAGCTTAGATCGACTCACGAATTCAACTACTTGATTAAACTTTAGCCTAATTTCCTCAGCATAGCTTATCTTCTCAGTCAATACATTCTACTTTAAAAGTGAACTAGGAATATTGTATGTGTGAATGTATTTATTGTAATCATCTCAATTCATTATGCATGTTTATACTCGTGAATATTTACTTAACTAGGATTAATTTAGATATTTTTTTTACTATATGGTAACTGTGAAGTTTGATAAGATTGTGACTTACAGACTAATAACCTTTATCAAGTGACGGACTATCAATAACACCTTATAGGTGTCTATGTAACGATTTATAACTTGACTTAGTGTACAGTTAATCAACGAATCTATACATGATATTTCATTATCAGAGCTGGTATAAAGAACATCACTTGCAAATATTGTAAAGCTTTTGTTCGTTAGTTCGAAGATAATTCAGATAACTGTCTCCTTGCTGTAATATAGAATATAATTACGTGAAACAATATACTACGGTGTTATGTTTCACATCTTTTGTGAAAAACTGAGTTAATAGGTTTTCTACCTCCCACGTTGACATTAATTGGCTCTGAAACCACCTAGGCACATGTTTAATGACCTTTGATTGTATTGTTCGATTACTCCTCCCTATGTATGTGTGTCCACACAAACATGTAAATTGGTAAATACAGTGGGACGTGACGTAATCATTTGTGCATTGTCTAGGTCTATTTGGAATCATGGGCTTAGACTTTTCAATCAAAATCAATTGAGCAGCGTAATAGATTTTTTTGATGGCTGCCTTCAATTTCTGTCTTAAAACTATACGATTGGATTCACCTTTATATGGTAGATAGATATAAACTTTCTTCTTTGGAACCGAGTAAACTAGAGGCCTTGGAATTAACTGACTTTTGCATCTATTAATAAACTTTAGTGCATAACCATTTAATATTAATGTGTCGGTCAGCAACTTTTCATCTTTTCAACTGTGTCAGTAATGCAAATTCTCTGAATCCTATCAAAGAGACACTTAATCAGGCCTCACTTGCATTGTAATGGACAGAAACTGTGGAAATTTAACTATTGCCCCGTCCAAGTTGGTTTCCTATAAACTAACTGTCTTATAGTACCATCCTCTCTTCGACTCAAAAGTATGTCTAAAAAGGCCAATTGGCCATTATTTTCTGTTTCATAAATCATCACAATATGATTTTGAACCTCATTAAGTTTATATAATAACTGAGCTTTCCCCATGTCCCAATGTTCATGTGTTCAAATTAATAGATAAATTTCTGCTTACATCTGAATGCCTGAAATAAATTCTTCCGGGTTGTGTCATATTTGCTGTTTTTTACCACCGTTGCCGCTACCTTGACGTGGTGGTCGGGCTTGCCTATCGTGATGAACCAATCGAGCTATACTGGCTGGAACAATCGTTCCTCAAGGTCCTACCATGCCAGACAGGTCGGTTGAAGAGCGGTAAGACTAAAAGCAGCAATTCCAAGGTCCGAAGACGAAATCGTACTGCTGACTGTACAGAGGTGTGTGTGAAATAAGGTGTTTCCTTCAGACAATCAGCATAACAGCGATGCTGCCTTCCCACAAGGAGGGGTGGGGTTAGAAAAGGTCGACCCTAAAAATGTTACTCCTCACCTTACCTCACGGATTTCCGGCGGTAAGGTCCTTTAAAGAACAGAGCTAATACGTAAAAAATCCCCCATAAGAAGGCCATGCGTGACCGGCCTCAAGCAGTTGTCCCTTGGGCACTGCGTTTACGCTCCCAGGTCGTTAAGACCAACACTAATCCAATTTCCTTTTCAGGTCCCTCAAGAAATACCCTTTCACGGTGTGGGCACACGGGAACTGATATTAACCTTCATACCCGTAACTGCACACGAGAACACGTTGGTCACATTCAAATCCTTCCTACAGCTGACTGACAATGAGATTAGCTTACAAAATTGTTCGAGAAATTGTATCTCATTATTGTTGTCATAATGGTGTCAACGCGATGCCTCAGTTATTTATTTTTGGAAATATAACGCAAATATTTTAATTTTTTCAGTTGATAACTGTCCTAAGTTTGTTCATGAAATGATCTTTTTGGCTCTATCAGAATTTTAACTCCGTTCTAATCATGTAATTTAAAACATCATTTATCATGCTTTAATAATTAATTATATTCATTGACCAAATGACATAGGAATAAATTATGTATAAATACAAAACTTTGTTCACTTTGATATACTTATAAATTGATGAGTTTTATCTGAAACTCAATATATTGTGTAATATCTATTGGCTCGCCTATTGAGAGAACAATGAATTTATTGATCGCCCAATGATACACAATAGCTGTATGACTAGTCTCGAGCATTTATCAATCCTGTTATCTGCCTAGCCTAGCCAGTTAAGTCAAGAACACCAATAACAGCCTCTGTAATATGAATCACTATTCTCAAACATAATGGGTTTATATACCAAACAAATTGACCACATCGTACCATAAAATAGAAAATAATATTTGTACAAGATTTGGCCAAATGTGGCCGTGAATAGGGGGAACAGTAATTAATGGACTAGGGATAACTCAAGAATGGTAAATCGTATAACAATAGTCTATGGGTCAAAATAAAGCTTATAATAAGAGGGACACGAATATGAATAGTTTAGTTACTTAACAATTATACAATAAGACATATACATATCATATTGGTCCATAAATAGTTCTCAAAGTTACCATTCATAAATCTCCACGGAATATAACATATTGTTCCCTTTTGTTTTAAAGACAAAATGATTTAACTAACTGAATGAAAGAGTGAATTCAACCTAAACGACCTGATGTTTATATTTTCACAACTTAATTAACGAGTTTTATTTGGTGTATTTAGTTATATTTTCTTTTATATTTTCTTTTGTATAGTCAAAGCATATATATATATATATATATATCAGTAGCAGTAAAAAAGGATTAGACGTAGACAAGACAATAAGATTCGAAAACAAAGAATAAATTCACGGAATAAAAAGTATAATTATCTTGAGACAGTGATTTCATCTATGTCAGAATTATGAGTGGTACCTTTTGAGAACTATTCATGAACCAATACTATGTGGATATTTTTATCGGATAATTATTAACTAACTAAACTAACTAAACACGTTCCTCTAATAATGAGGTTTATTTTGACCCATAGACTATTGTTATACGATTTACCATTCTTGAGTTATCCCTAGTCCATTAATTACTGTTCCCCCTATTCACAGCCACATTTGGCCAAATCTTGTACAAATATTATTTTCTATTTTATGGTACGATGTGGTCAATTTGTTTGGTATATAAACCCATTATGTTTGAGAATAGTGATTCATATTACAGAGGCTGTTATTGGTGTTCTTGACTTAACTGGCCGGGCTAGGAAGAAAGCAGGACCGATAAGTACTCTAGACTGTTCTCACGAATTTTATGAATCGTTGGTCCGATCAATAAATCACTGCTCTCTAATTGGCGGTATTATCACGTTATACACAAACAGGGCATCCAGGCGGCCACACAAGTTATAACACAAACCTATTCCGAGAGATGGCATCCAACGTCTCCAACTATTAGTAACAATGATAGCCTAGACCCTAATCGACTGGTCATAACCTACTTATGTAACAAACCAACATTCAATGACTTTATGAACTTATATTACAGTTTAGTTTGACTGCCCCAAACTTTATTCCAACCTTCTTCTACCCTACACCAGTAGGCAGTAGTTTGGCATACCTAATGCATCCCTTAGTCACTTCAATAAAAAATGTTTTGTGTTACCAACCAATTTGACATTTTTTCATGGTGTGCTTTTTTTCACCGCAGTGTTGGCCATATATACGAACAATGCTTCAAAGGGGCCTATGTTTACATACAAGTAACCTTATTTATTTATTTAACACATAAATATTGGTACAAAGGGACACCAAATACATATAGGCCACACAAAATTCCATTTGATTTGTGCGCGTGTGTTTGGGCTGTAATACTGCCCGGGTGCCCAGACCGAAGCAGTGCTAGTAACCTACAAAGGCCATGTATCTCCATCACAAATTAGATCAAAGCAATATTTCATAAGAATTCAAAAGTTGCTTGTCGTTCGTTTCACCGTGATCATCTGATATGAATCCCAAGTAAAAGTAATGTCCAAATTACTAAAGGAAATATATAGTGACTGATTCTTTTTTATACAAATTGTTTATTGTATATAAAATAGGAGTTATTTCGAATAAAGTTAGTTATGCATTCCTTGTCAGTTTAGCTAACTAATTAAACAATGTGGCTTAGTTTAGCAAAAGTAAGTTAATTTGTCCTTAGTAAGTTAAAACATTGAGTTGTGCTAACTAGGTGCTTCACACTACTGTTACTATCTCTGTTTTATTTGTAAAACATTTCAAGTTCATGTTTAGTTTCTTCGTATTCTCCAGGCAATTTTTCGTTTGTAGTGTTTTCTTATAATTGAAATCGAAGCCTTTTAATGATGAACTAGAACCGTTTGATTTAACAAAATTATTACTACATCGTATCACAAATTCTTCATATTTATCATTTTTACTAAGTGCAACGATTCACTTACGACGTGTCATCATGAAGTGACCATCTGATAAATAAGAATATTATTTACTCTTTGTGTTATCGAATGAGAAATATATATATTCCGGAAATCTTGGTTTCATGCTCAACCTCATGGAAGAGATAAGCCGTCAGGAAGTCTGAAATTCTATTTCATATCTGTACTTCAGGGATTTAACATTAATAGGACATTTGGTGTATTTACAAACCATTTGTTTGAAGCTATGTCTTGTGTAGTTAAACGTTCCATAAATTTTACAAAATGCAAGTAATCCTCTATCTGTGCGAAAACTAGTGTTCGTCTTTTATTTGGTACCGCATAAATCTACCGGGTTCTTTTTTCTTTAAAAGCAGAGTACATTAACTTTAGTCTTGGTAGATGTCTCAGAATAGTTGTTTAAAAAAAAGACTAGGTATATTAAATAATTTCCTTTAAATTCTGATCCAGTTCTATTTGTGTTCTCTGTTGGTTTATATTTGTTTATATTTATGAGCACATTTTTTTCTGATATTATCCTTTTTTCGAAAATAAATATTTGTCGTTTTTTTTAGGCTTCAATATTAGAACCAATTTCGGCCGAACAAATTTGTGATTTAATACCTGCCTTTAAAGGTCCATTATCATTAGAACAATTAGATACGAGTCATTTAGTAAGTTATTCTGTTTTATTTTATGTGACAATAGTATTCACTCAAAGTAAGATTATGATAATAATAATAATATCTTGATATTATAAGCAAAGATGGATAGTGGCTAGCAGTGGAATCCACGACGAGCGTTTTCTCCTATTTGGGACTCGTCAGCTGGATGTACCTGCATCTCAGAGTTGATGTTCACTCTGGGACTCGAACCCAGTACCGTTCGCTTCAAACACCATTACGTTATCCACTCAGCTGCTGAGTTCTGATAGCCACTTGATTGTGCAATGGGGTGAGGTTTAAGTTCGCTTAGTATTACTTGTTTGAATCTTCCCATTGAGGTTTAGGATGCAGGTACATCCAGCTGACGAGTCCCGAATAGGACGAAACGCACATCCTGGATTCCACTGCTGGCCACTATCCATGTTTGTTTATAATGCTTGTGACTTCAGCCAATATCGAGGCAATACGCACAGTATGCACATATGCCAATAAGAGGCTGACCAGTTGCAGTCCTAAACATCAATGGGAAGATTCAAATAAACAATACTAAGTGAATTTATATCTTGATATTGTTTTAAAAAATATCTCTGAAAATTCTATTTTTTACTATCCTTTATGAATTTCACTTTCAATCTCATTTTGAAATAACTGTTATTTAGTCTTTTATTTATCCTTAGAAAGAGATAATAAAGTATTCGGTGGTTTAGTTTCATACATTTACAATTTGTTTTCTAAGAAAGATATACTTACTATTATAGTTTTCATCACGGACTGATCTTAGTTAAACAACCATTGGAAAGTAGGAAGTTTTGGATAACTATTTCTACTCTTAGCATGAGGTTCTTCGGGAATACTCATTCACTACACTCCAGGGATTGAAATTAAGATCCATGGGTACTATAGTTAAGGCCGGCATCCAATGATTTACTTGTTCGATTTCAGTCAATCCACGACACTATGCAATCATCTCCCAATATCATTCGGTAACTACTTCACATTCGATCCGTCCACTGATTCCTAGATCTTTGGAGTTATTTACCTAAGATCAGTCTTTGATGTAAACTTAAAAAGGTCAATAGTCTTCACAGATTCCCTATGGTAATCATTACTATTGTTATTTTTTATTTCATATTTAAACCGGCTGTTTACCTCTAGAATATCTATCGCTGTTCACTTGCAGTGATCCATACTTTATCACTCTACACGTCATATCTACCACTCAAACGCATATAACTCATTTTTTGCATTATTTCGTAAGGACTATCTCTGTTATGACTCTTATAGCTGACATTAGATGTTTATTAACTATGATGACTAAAAATAATGTGACTGAAAATTATACTACTTGGATTATGACCGGTAATCAATTCCAAAATAATGAAAAAAGTACAAGGTTTCGTACAGAATATATATTACTATGCAATTTATTATAACAAAGCTAGTATTCTTTCGAAGTTTCTTAATTTTCTACTGTTATATACCGGATTCTAACGTATGGTTTTTTACCGAGTCCTAGATAATAACGAAAAAAAATTGACTAGTTATACATATTTCTCTTACTTCAACACAGCTTTAATTATACACTTTTCGAACTGAGTTCAACCTAAAAAAGTTTCATTAATCAATGTTTATCTATGTAGATACTATGATTTATACATAATAATTGACACTTGCTCTAGACTCAGTAATAGTGTAGTGAATGAGGTCACAGGTGAGAACAATCAACTATGTATTTAGCACAAATTACAAAGTTACTTGGTAAATACAAAAACCATACTCTGATACTCTATTTGCAAAATGTTCATTAATTGTCTCAGGCTTTATTGTTCCTGGATTTCCGCACCAATTGCTTTCTATTCCTGTTCTTCTCTTCTTGATCTTCTCAATCTTCTGCTGTCAGATATTCTATTCATTAATCACGATATATACTACTTATGTAGATATAAGTAGCGCACACCACAATAAGATGACGAGAACTACATGTAATTCTGCGGTTATTTTTGCATGCTTGTTTTATTTGTTTTGAATTCTCTATATAAAAGCGAACAAAACATTTGGTTGATCACAAATTGTTAACTAACGTCAGGATGAACGAATTCTGTAGATCATGTTTCAGTGTTGTTATTAATCTAGGTTATTCGATATCCCATAAACTATATTGAGATATCAGTTGATTAGAGATATTCTCTTCACGAGACCCGAAATCTAAGTTTCTTGATAGAACTGATATTTCATGTGGAGTTCAAACTTGCATTGCCTTACTTCACAGTCTGATAAGTAACATCTGAGCTATTTGGGTCACGAATCACTTCCAACCACCTAACAAGTCGATAGAATTTAGATAAATATAACATTAATTATTTACTACTAATAAATAACCATCATCAAGAGATTTTAGTAATCTGTTTCATATTTAGATAATTGCATACAAATCATTATTTTTATCATGCTTCGAGCTTATCATATCATTTTTCTACACAATTCTCAAAACTATAGTTCAGGTGTTTCTCAGTCAGTAATAACTTATTTATAGATGATATGAAAATAATGCTCATACAATATAAACTATCTTTATCCTTTGAGAATAGAAAAACAACTTGAACTGGTTTATTTATTTATTTATTTAAACACATACATATAGGTACAAAGGGGCACCAGATACATATGCGCCACACTTGAGCTGATGGGTAAAACTGGACACATACAATTTTCCTAAAGCATCTTTGAAATACTTGAGATAGATTTTTTAGTACAATTATATAAGTCAGGACAGTTTTGTTGTATATTGTTAATTATTTTATTATAAAGAATTTTTCTAATGGAATTCAGCTGTTTTGTTATCATATAGTAACTTGAAAGGTTAAGAAAAATAACTAATTATATCATTGCATACTCAAATGCTTCTACATTGCATTTCCTAGATTATTTTCATTCTTACTTATATTAATCGAAATAATCATTCAAATTCATTAAGTAATAATTATACATCTAACGTAGTTCAATAAAACTCCGCCTGTAGCTCCTCCGGGGGCTACTGCCGGTCACAAGCGCGCAAAAAGGGGGAGGGTTGGGTTAGCGACCCCATCCCGTAGAAAACCAACTCACTAAAAATCGCTAACCAGTAAGTAAGTTAGTTAGTTTAATAAGCTTAGTTTCACTACCGTGAATTGTAAACTTTGAATCAACAAGGTCCATTCAACTATTCAATGAAATGATACAAGTTAGGATAATTTATGATGCCGTCATGTTTATGTAATCGAGATTGAAGCCAAAATAGATAGGGATACTTTCAAAACCGTTACTGCTTTAACTATCAACTCATCATTTCTCACTAATATTTTTTAAACCAATAACCTTATTCACTTGTTGTTGTATACTTGTATCTTCCCATTAACTTTGAGATGCAGGAACATCCAGCCGACGAGTCCTAAATAGGTCAAAATGCGCGTCTTGGATTCCACTGCTAGCCACTATTCATCTCTGCCAATAATCTTATGTTTTAAAATGACAAATCTAATTAAGTACTATGATTTAAATCAATTGCTTTGTTCAGTGTATGTATAATTATTTTTTGATGGTTAATTCATTATCAATGTTGTGATATATAATCTGAAGAAGTAGCTTACATTAAGTTACAGAACGTCAGAAATACTATTGATCGATAGCATTCGATCAGCATCTCAGTCCTACAAGAGGTCGGTCATGGCCCGAATAGCTCAGTGGTAACGTCTCTGACTGTGAAGCTGAGTGACATTGAATCAAATCCGTCAGGGAGCACCAGTTCCCTCAAGATTAAAGGTACACCTTGCTGACGAGTGCCAAGTAGCCTGAAACCCGGGTCCAGGGTTTCCTGTTGACCACCTCCAACCACCATCTTATGTCAGAAATACTATTTTTCTACTCATTGGGATATAACAAAAATATATTTATTATTAACTCTCTACCCAATGCTCGATTTATATACAACTATCAAGTCCAACCTTTGTATTAATACCTAGAAGGTGGTATTTTGTTTCCGTTACTTTGTAAATATGATGTATATTTGAAGTTAAAGCTTTGAAAAAAACAGCTTATATTGAAATCAGTGTTTAGTAATAACTTTGTTCTCACGGTATACAACCATATTTTTTACATTTTAGATAAATGGATATCACTTATCTATTTCCAAAAATTAGTCTTAAAATATCAAAATTCTAGTTCTAATATTATTTTATAGTATTTAAGTTTTTATTTGATAATTTATTCTCTAATCTTTATTCTGTTGTGTGGTTTATGAGGATTTTGACAATTGAGGGATTTTATGGTAGTGTATGTCATTAGACTTACTTACATGCTTAGTAAGTATGTCATCAGAGTATCAAAAAAGTGCATTCATTTGGTGAATGACACTCACTTGACAGCGGTTTATTCCATCAAAACACATAGCAAACTGGTATCTAAAATAACTGTTTCAGCTAGTATACAGCCACTGCCGGGAAAGTCCTACTCATTACCATCTCGCGATAGGGGTGTTGTTTACGAAATTGAAAGGACGAAATGCGAATGTCCAGTGTTCCAACCGGGTTGATGAATACGGAGTATCAATCTAGGGGAGTTGAAAAGTCCAAATTCTAAACCAATGATTCACATGGGCTTCTGGATCCTGAACGAATAAATAATGTGTGAACCTATTGTCGGTCACTGGCTACCACGGGACTGGATCTCCTAACGTTGCTTCACTGCCTTATGGATTAGACCTCTAGGTCAAAGGATCGGGGAGTTAGCCACCTAAAAAAATAGCCGCTTTGGTTTTTGCTCCCGAGCAGTATTCCACCCCAAATACAAATCATTCAATTTTTATGGTGCATATATATATATATATATATATATATATATCATCCCGTCATATCAAGTGGAATATCTACTTCTCGTTTGAGGATGACAAAAATTACAAACATTGATATTCATAATAAATAAATAGTTCATTTAAAGAAGTTGTTCATGATTGAATTGCCAAAAAGGGTTATCTTTAGTTAAAAATCGACATTTTGTCCACTAACTAGTATATGTACCAATAATGTTACATATTTCTAAAAAATGAGTCAATAATCCTTTTTTATTAAATATGAACTATAATACTACTTTATTTATTATAAGTTGTCGTATAATTTTGATAAATTATCTAATTTCAGCAAACTATACTTCGTATATGATTATTGCCCCCAAATGCCCTGGTACGGCCAAGAGTGGGGAGAGTCCGCTCTCCCTCTTGAAATACTCTCACATGGCCACGCGTATATAGCCTCTGCCAGAGAAGTCCTACTCACTGCCTTCTCGTGGCGGGGGTGTTGTTTACGAAATTGGGGGGACGAAAAGCGAATGTCCGGCGCTTTAACCGGGTTAGTGGACACGGAGGATCCACCTAGGGGAGTTGAAAAACCCTGATTCCAAACCAATGGTGCACATGGGCTCCAGTATCCTGAGGGAACAAATGACGTATGAATCAACCGTTGGTCACCGGCTACCATGGAACTGCATCTCCTCACGATGCTCCACTGCTTTGTAGATTAGGTCTTTAGGTCAAAGGCTCGTGGTGTGGCCTCCTAAGAAAATCACTTACTTCAGTTTGGGCACCTGGGCAGTATCACAGCCCTCACACAAATCAAATGAGATTTGTGTGGCGCATATATATATCTGATACCCCTTTGTATCAATATTTATGTGTTCAAATAAATAAATAAATATGATTATTACAATAAATTATTCTATTCTAATTGTTGTTGATATGTAATAACTCTCTGTTTTGATAATAATAGTAACAAAAATAAACTTTAATGGTCATTAAAATATATATTGGATAAAAGTAATTACTATATGACAATGAATTGGTCAATTTGAAATTGGTTTACTATCAAAACATTGAAATAGAATTGAATAATCGTTTTATATATCCTGTCTTATAGATTTACATTGAATATTATAAATGTTTAGCTAAAGCATTAATAAACATACAATATATCCGTTGATATTAAAGTGTGTGTGTGAATGACACTTGAGAGTATGTAATTGACCCAGGAATCAACAATTTATCATGTTGACCTTATATTGCTCATATTTCATAAGTTAATTAGTTCACGTTAAAATAGCAAGGGTTGTTTTCAAAATCATTGTCTATATGTGTAAGTTTGATTTCCTGTTTGTATTGATACAAGTTTATTTACTTGATAACGTCATGAGTTAAATTAGTTTAACCTCTCAATTATTTGACATGAAATTCTACCGATAGATGTGTTTATTTTATGACAAAACAACAAGAAATAATTATGATCAGAATGAGGTTTGTGGAGATTGTCAGTCACCTGACCGTTGCTGCTACCTTGATGTGGTGGTCGGGCTTGCCTATCGTGATGAACCGATCGAGCTATACTGGCTGGAACAATCGTTCCTCAAGGTCCTACCATGCCAGACAGGTCGGTTGAAGAGCGGTAAGACTAAAAGCAGCAATTCCAAGGTCCGAAGACGAAATCGTACTGCTGACTGTAATTTTAATAGTTGGATGCGCACTTCTGATGAGTCTCATACTAGTACGAAACAACCGTCCAGTGCGTCCAGGTTTTCAATGATGGTCTAGCTTATGTTGAATCATGAATGCATCTATTAAAAAAATAAATTCACTCGGTATTGTTTGTTTAAATATTTCCATTGATGTTTAGGACTGCAACTGGTCAGTCTCTAATTGGCATATATGCATACTGTGCGTATTGCCTCGATACCGCCTTAATTCACAAGCATTATAAACAGAGATGGTTATCAGAAATCAGTAGCTAAGGGGATAACGTGATGGCGTTTGAAATGAACGGTGCTGGGTTCTAGTCCCAGAGTGAACATCAACTCTGAGATGCAGGTACATCCAGCTGGTGAGTCCCAAATAGGATGAAACGCGCGTCCCGGATTCCACTGCTAGCCATTATCCATCTCTGCTTATTACAAATGTAAGCATTACTAAGGAGTGATCAATACTTTTTAATTTATTGAAATATCTTACAACTAGATTTGATACTAAATTGCTGCCATTCACAATTATTTTGTAAGACTGAATTTCTTGAACGTTTCTGAGTTAACTTTTGTCATTCAGTTTAAAAGCTCTCGCCACGCAGGTAGAAATGTTAGGTGTTTTGAGTGCGGTGAGGTTGGACAATACATTAGAGATTTCCCCAGGGAACGTAAAAGCAAAATGTTTGAACAGTAGGTATACCGAATCTTCAGCCATTTACTAGTGTCTTTTTGTATGTTCTGCAATCCAAGTTGGTTTTAGACTGTCTTCTACTGCTTCTCTTCTGGCCTCTAACGTATTCTGCATACGCCGCGCTTTTTGACCTATTGAGACTCTTAGACTAGAGATTATAGTAACTTCCACGCAACATTCCTATATATATTATTTATAAGCAATCTTATGAGCAGCATTTATCACACTAATACTGTAGTGCGTGCTACTGATGTCGACAGATACAAGAAGTATGTATCATCAATCGAAAGTGAAATACCTGGACGCAGAAGGTTAAGAAGATCGAAGAAAAGAGAATGAGAACAGAGAATGATTGCTGTGGAAACGAAGGAACAGTGAAGTCTGAGACGATTGACTGATATTTCCAAATGAAGTATTTACTTTATGGTTCTCAGATTTTACTAAGATGTTCTGTAATTTTGTGTTCAAATGCATTCGATTGTCCCCACTTGTGTTCTCGTTCACTACAATACCCGTTCAGTGAATTCATATTTCAATGTATCATGTTTTACGTCAAATAGTTAGAAATTATTAAGATAACTATCCTATTTGTTTTGTAAATCTGAAGAAACACTAACTATAATTTAAATATCTTACTAATTGCCTTTATATATGCTAAGTGAATATTGTATTGCATCATGAGTTGATAAAAAAATGTTTCGAAATGACTTAAGCTGTAGTTTACTCCGAATATTTTGAAACATAAGATTATATGGACCTTCGAGTAATTGTGAAGAATGTGATCAATGTGTAATATTATTTGTGAGTTTTCGTGTAGGTCACAACAGCTATTCAATGTTCTCTTTGACTTATCACTAATTTTATCTGTTCATATAAGGGGAAGCACTTTGAATTATATTCAAAAGTTTGTAACCCAATCTAAATCATATCTTCTCATAGTGACTTATATCTCATTGACTCCCAAGAGTATCAGGAGATATCTTTGATTATAAACGAAATACTGTAAAAAAGCCTATTCATTCACTAAGTACTTGGTTATGAGCCACACCATAACTTTGAAAGGTAAGGATACTACTCGGTTGCCCAAACTGAAGTAGCTAAAGCGGGATTTAAACTTGGATTTTATTGACCGAAAGTCAACATACAATATACATAGAAATGCCAACCATGTCTCTTATAAACTTACGCTGTTGACGTCTATTTTAATCGCTTCGACGTGTCTTTATAAATAATTGTTTTCATATCAGTGTAATTAGGATTATTATTATTTTTTTTTAGGCGGCTTTATGTCGATTACATGGTCTCTCTATCTATTCATATATTTGGATAATGAATACATTATTATGGAATGATTTATTCAAGGGAAAATCCATTCTAAAAACATCTCGTATACTTGTATTAAAGAAACATGCTTATTTCTTATATGCTGAAGATCAATGTATACAAAAAGACAAATTATTCAATGATCATTCTTTATCGATTATACAAAGTTCTGAATTGAAACAAGTAAGTAAAGGAAGTAAAAAAGGAAGACAAAATAAAAAGGCAAGTTTATCGGTAGTTATTATTTTTAGACGGATAACGATTAATAGATAGATACAATTACATAACTTTTATAGTTTGATATTCTACTTTATTTGATCATTAAAACAAATTTGATACTTGAAGGATTAAAAGAATAATTTCTCATAATAGTTTATATCATTCTAAAACACTTTAGACGACAATTTTTTTTGTAATTGGCTATCTCTTAGTTCTTTGTAAACGTATACAAGATGTTCGGATCTTACAAAACAAAAAACTTTTTCTGAAAAATTAAATACACCCCTATACACTAAGTTTTTAGTTTGAAAATTAATCTTTAAAAGTAGACGGATTTTTCATTGTGTCGATAAATGCTTTTTGTAAGAATGGCTCGTTGGCAAACTCAAGAAAGCCTCAAGAAGCTCGGAAAAGAGCCGAAGACATTCCATCCAATCACCGCTAGAGGAACATCCTAGAATGTCGACGTTTAGCTCCCCTGTTGGATGAATAAGAAGGCTCCTCTATGTGCCTATTGGCTGTCCGAAATGATGATTTACTTTCACCCAAAAACTATGAATACATGATATTTTCGTACTATATTTAATACTGTTTTGGGAATAACTTTCCTACTTACTAGTCTTCTATCTTTGCTCTTGCGACGTTGCTGTTTCGATCGTTCAAGTAGTCTAGTAGTATGCGGCATAGTAAGAATCTAAGCTCTAGATATAACACTAATCAATATTGATATCTTGAAAAAAAAACAGAAAACAAACTTCGTAAGTTTCAGCTTTTAATCTGTACTTTGTAAATCTTTAGTTAGAAATGAATTTTGTTTTTACAGTATAGAATTGTCAGCACAAAGTATTTCAGCGAGTTCCCGTTTCTGATTTCTTGATCGATATTGAGTGATCACCAGTTAGATATTAACATTTCAGAAGTCGTCATCTGAATAATATTCATTCTTTTCAATGTACATTGCCAGCCATCACGATGTCACCTATTGTACATTTTTGTAACTTGTACAACGAAAGGTCGTAAACTTTTCACAAACGCACCTGAATAGGTTATGCAATTAATTGACATAATGATCTGTTAAAACAAACAAGGAAACAGATAACTTGTTGAAATATGTAGATGGCAGGAACAGGTAGCCCAGATATTCAAACAGATTACCTTGCAATTTTTCGCGATAGTTACATTTTTCTTATTACATTTTATTTGATGAGTTGAATGGCCCTGAATGATTTTTTTTATTCTTTTATTTAAACACATAAGCATTGGTACAAAGAGGCACCCAATACATATGAACCACACTTCATCATTCGATTTATTTGTGAGCTGGAATACTGCTCGGGAGCCAAAATCAAAGCGGCTAATTTTTTTAGGTAGCCAACTCCCCGATCATTTGAACTAGGGGACTAATCCTTAAGGCAGTGAAGCAACGTTAGGAGACCCAGTCCCGTGGTAGCCGGTGACCGACAATAGGTTCACACACCATTTGTTCGTTCAGAATCCTGAAGCCCTTGTGTACCATTGGTTTGGAATCGGGACTTTTCAACTGTCCTAGTTTGATCCTCCGTATCCACCAACCCAGTTGGAACACTGGACATTCACATTTCGTCCTTTCAATTTCGTAAACTATACCCCTGCAGCGAGAAGGCAGTGAGTGAATGAATGTCTTATACTACATCTGACTTATTATTTAGTTGTACTCTTATAAATACTGATATTCTCACCATGACTTAAATTTAACTCTCGAATCTTCAAATAGTGTTATTATCCAATTGATTACCGACATATGCTTTGTATGCAATAGTTATGCATTGTTTGGAATGTTTATTTATTTTAGTTTACTGACTTATGGACTAATGTTTTATTCGTTTTGTTCTATTTTTGACAATATCAATGTTTTTATCTTAGGTGTGTAACATCTTCGGTTAGAAAATCACAATCCGATATCATTAATAAACTGGAGAGACATTTATTTTGTCAATAATCCCATTACCTATGAAATGTTTCTGAATTTTCTGTTTTGTTTGTATGAATTTTTCATTTATTTTGAAGAATATTCCTAGTACTTAACTTCAAGTCAAAACTATACTCAGATTATTGAGGTAATTTTTGTGTGGACTGTATTAACCTTCGGAGGAACTTTATGGATTATGTTTCCCTTAATCAAGATTTAGTAAGGTGCAAATAACTGACGACTATTAATCAATCATAACCCATTAAAGTTATTTCCACATTTTGGTATGAAAACAACAACAAATTCATTTTCCAAGAGATCGCATGATGTATTATAATCCTCTAGTTATGGCACTTAGTACCTTTGTGATTACGCCATAGGATTGGACTGCATTGTTCAGGTGGTAAAGAGCCTTGATAACGTCTGATTCTCTTGAAAATCAATGTAAAATTATTCTCTTGGGTGTATTTACGATTGTGATTTGACGATTTTTTTGTGTATGTTGATCTTTGTTTTTGTTAGCTTTGTTTACTACGAGGAATTAATCCGTACTTATTAAATGAGAAAGATGTAAAGGAAAAATTACAGTATTGGATTTCATTATCAACCCTTGCTTCAGGTAATAACAGTAACTGACTCCTTAATGTTTATCAAATCGATATTACATAAGTATGATTAGTAGAGTTATTTGTTCACTATAATGTTTGTATGGTGTGTTAATTATATTTAATTTACCTACGAAATGGTAAGAAAAACAATTTTACCCGCACGGGACTATCGTGACCAATGATTGGAGACTCTAGTTAACATGGTTCAAAATCGATCACAATGGCGTAGGTGTATGCGCTCTTTGTCTTCCCTCAAACCGTGAGATTGAAATTGCTTTACACCTTTCTTTCTAAGAAGTAATTTTTTCTTCCTGTGTTATATCCTTATACGCAATCTTCCTTTTATATATTACTACCACTGAAGTAACTGCTTCTATGAATTTGGTGTTCATGTTGTTGTGCTAATGAGGTGCGGCAACTTGGATTGATGCATATATTTGCCTAGTTCTACGTTGTAGCTGATTGACTGACCTCATCTTTAGTGCTAATCGAATTCTGTCAGTCAGGTTTGTAGTGTCGTTATTAGTCTGAGTGATTTCATTTCATAGGGGAACACACTTGATGTAATGTATCAATCCATATGTTTCATTCGGTGGTTTCATTTTCTCACTTCAAACTTTATGATATAATCTAATTGTCTATCAATCTCACTTTTAATGTTATTAGTTTCATCCGTTTGTTATGCTGATGTGACTGTAATATCGTGTGACCACGGAAAATGATTCTTGAAATAGGAGACAACAGAGATTTCCACTATGTTATAAAGCAACCGAAGATTGATGTTAGATGAAAATTTTATTCACCCTTCAAATGCCCGACGCCAAATACTTATCAACCAAACATTTTTACTTATGTACAGATTTCACTGGAGATTTGGTCAACAAATGTCACACATGACTGAAATAGTGTTATTATAAATGAATCTTCCATCTTGAACTATACAAACGAACGCTAAATATCACATTGGACTAATATCACACTAAACTTGTACAAGAAATACTGTATTGAAGAAATTTCACACTGAATTTGAACATGATCTCAAATTTTATTTCATCCTGGCATAGATAATGGTTGTAAATTCGGTTTAGTTAGTAAAGATGTATAAGTTAACAATGGTATTACCTGTAAACATGTCTTTTTTATGTATCACCAAGTCGTTCTAATCACATTCTGAAAACAATTACAGAATGAATACCATTTTAAAGACATAATCATATGGATGAAAATAAGAATATAGCATGTAGAAAAGACAAAATAGTTCAAAAGATATGATTTATGAATAGTTTGGGTTGAACATGTTTACACAAAGACTTTATTCACGTGAAGTATGCCATTCAAGTTAAATATTTAATCATAGGTTGTAACATTTTAGAGCACAGCATTTTTGTCAGAACTAAACACTGTAATAGTAATTAGTCTTGCGAACATAAAGTTATCTCTAGTGTGTAGTACAATAAAAACGTAAGCACACTATGATATTAGTAGCTAGAACGTCATGAAAATTTTGGAATAATAGATGTTTCATAGTATGCAGTTGTTGTAAATAAGTATTTTCTTAGTAGAAGGACTGTTAAGTCATATTTCAGAGTGAAACTTGCTGCGAAGGATATGATTATATTAAGATTTTAATTCTTATTTTTTAACTAACTGGAATCAATGACTTTTCAACTTCTTGTTCATTCATTTAGTCTCTAACTAATAGTATCCGACTAACAGTTAGATTTTAATTGCTGAATATTATTACATGGTTTACACTACGGACTGATTTTAGTCAAACAACATTTGAAACCAAGAAGCACTGAATATCTGTTTTTTATTCTTGTATGAAACTTCTCAACACTGCGAATCTATGACTCCTCTGCTGATTAAATTCAAAACTTTCAAGTTTCGTGACAAGCCCCTAACTTTTGAATTACGGAGCCGACACCATATGATTCGCACGTGTAATTTTAATCAATTCTCTACTGATTTTGAGAGGTAATCCTTAGGGTTCTAATGCGAAACATAACCAGTAGGGTTTAGCTATATTGAATATGAGGCAGTTACCCACCAATCGCCTTTAAATATGACTGCGCATTGTTGTGCACTGATTGGTGCTAGATGCCGGATCAGTGATCTGAAGTTCGAGTGCTCTCTACGTAACCTGGAAGTTTTTAATACGACCCCCACCTAGGGTAGGGGAATGGTCGTTTAGATAAAATCGTGGTTGGAGGTGGTCAACAGGAAACCCTGGACTTGTCAGCAAGGTGTACCTGTAATCTTGAGGGAATTGGTGATGCCTGACGGATTCGATCCCGTGACACCCAGCTTCACAATCAGAGACGTTACCACTGATCTATTCGAGCCGCGACCGACCTCCTGTAGGACTGAGATGTAATCACAATTAATTGATCACTGGGTGGTGATCAATGTCACATACATACCACCTTACACACACCTCAAAATTACTTGTGTAAATGAATCAATAATTGGAAATATCATAACAATCCCTTTGTCCAAGAGTTAGGATCATTCTTGTAGGCTTATAACAATACAACCTTGCATGAAAATGTTTAACAACTCACTTTGGTAATATGTAATTTTAATTGCACTAATAATCATGCATGTTGAATAATTTTTCCTACTTGATTTTAACTAAATTGTGCACTTATTTATTCTTTAAATTTTTCTTTTGTATAGGAACGGATTTCAGTTTTCGTTTGCACCTTCCCTTATTATTGTACTACAATAATATTGATATTCATCATAATAGTATCGATAAATATTAATTCACAGTTGGTATACTAAACAGATGAATTGTAGACTTTTTCATATTTTTATATACTTACTTACTTTCGGCCGCCAATCAGGATTCTCCATCTAACCCTGTCCTGGGCAAACCTTTCTGGTTGTTCCCAGTTGTTATTCATTTTTTTCATATCTGCTTCTATTTCCCGACGTAATGTGTTCTTTGGCCTTCCCCATTTTCCGCTTCCTTTCCGGATTCCAAGTTGAATTTTCGTATAATTTATTATTATTAATAAAATCATATCATAGCTATTGTGTTGTTGATCTTGTGTAAATCTCTCTCAATATATATATATCAGTATGTTTGAATAAAAATTGAAAAAGTAATATCCAGTGCTCATAACAATTGAACATCACAGTTTATCTTCCCATTGATCGGTATTTGTTGTTTAAAGTTTGGATTCAACTGATTAAATAACGAAAACCTAAACCTTTCTTTATTATTAATAAAGATAGTCCGAACAATTCATGAAACGTATACCTCCCGGCATTAGTTCTCACTCTATGTTCTCATATTGATAATTCCTTCCCTATATATGGACATGAACTGTGGCAAATTAATGTCAGATATCAGATCCTATATTGTTAATGTTTGAGCTGAGATCTGTTGCTATGTAGTGGATGCTACTATGTTCTTAATGGCCCTGTTTATCATCACGTGATTAGATTGCCAACTAGAATACCGACTTATATGTCCTGGTCACTGCCAAACAAATGATGTGTTAACCAGTATGAGCAGCCTCGAGTCAATCTCTGAGTTCATATTGATTCTTCTAGCCATGCCCTTCTCGGTGAGTCCAGAGCACAAATCTCAGCTTCCTCTGTATGAATCATGTATTTCAGACACATGCAGTTTATATACAAGTAAATCAGACTGCATCATACTATAAAATAGGAAGTAACAATTATACAAGATGAAGTCGAAAGTGTCTGTGAGTATGAGATACTGTGAATAATAGATTGGAGATAACTTATGAATAGTAAATCGTATAATAGTAGCCAATAGATCAAATAAAAGCTTGTAATAAGACCAATATAAATATATGTAATCCAGTTACCTAATAGTTTTACACTAAGAAAATATATATAATAATAATCCATAAATAGTTCCTAGAATTTACCCATAATTTATTTTTGGATACAGCAGATGCTACTCACAACATTGCTCGTAAGTAGTATGTTGTGAAACATGGCCTCGAAGTTGTCGGACAGAATGAATAGTTTCGGCACAGCGTTGGCAGAACACCTGGAGACCAAATGTTTAGATAACAGAGCACACCAAAACATGCAGGTGGATGAGTGATGGCTTTGTATATATATTATGCAAACGCCTTGTAGCTTCTCAAAACAAATATAGATTCCATTTACCTATTGCCTTCTTTTAAATTTCGTGTCGCTGTGTGAAACTCGTGCTTGTAACAGGTGGAATAGTGATTCATATGACACTAAGATAAAAAGACAACGACTGACCCTTCAAAAGTCAGTGAGTCAGTTACAACGTAGGACCAGGCACATATATGCATCGGTCCAAGTTGCCATACCTCGTTAGCAGAACAAGACAAACACCGGATTCATAGAAGTAGTTAATTTAGTGGTGGTATTATACAACAGAAAGGCTGTTTATAAGGATATAGTATAGGAAGGAAGACAGATATGAAGCAATTTTAACCTCAAGGTGTAACGGAAGATAAAGAGTGTATACACCTGAGTCATGTCACCTAGAGTCTCCAACCATTGGTTGCGATAGTCGCGCGGACCCGAACCAAGTAGTCTGCATCTACCAACATGGCGGTAAGACTAAAAGCAGCAAACCCAAGGTCCGAAGGCGAAGTCGTACTATTGACTGTACAGAGGTGTAACGGCAGTAAGGTGTTTCCTTCAGACAACCAGCATAACAGCGACGCTGCTTTCCCACAAGGAGGGGTGGGGTTAGAAATGGTTGACCCTAAAAATGCACACCTCGCCTTATCCCACGGATATCCGTCTGCGGCGGTAAGGTCCCAACAAGTACGGAGCTAACACAAAAAGGTCATGTGTGACCGACCTCAAGCAGTTGTCCTTAGGTACTGCGGTCACGCTCCCAGGTCATTAAGACCACTTCTAACTCAATTTCCTTTTCAGGTACCTCTAGAAGAACCCTTCCTCGGTGTGGGCAACCAGGAAGTGATAACTGCCTTCATACCTCTAACAGCACTCAAGACCCTTCAAAAATACGATTTTAAGCAAACATACTCATTTATACATCGATTCTACTGACATTAGATGCTTACTTAATGAATTTCACAACTAACGGTAAATACCAAAACGAATTTTACGCAGAATTACTACAAAATGAGATTTAAATGAGAGTAATACATAGAATATTTTACTGAAAAAATGTCATATTCAAATAAAGTGTTATGTTAACCAAAATATCACACTAAAAAAAGTGATATTCAACTGGACAAATATCATATTGAGTCAAAGGATAATCTTGTGATTTGGATCGTATCCTAACATTTGTTCTCTATCTAAAACTCAGTTACCACAGATTTCGAAAGAAAATTCATCATTAGCATACTTCATCAAAATTGTTCCCTTTTTTTAATTTGACCGATATCAGCTTGAAAAGTTCAGTTTTTGTTAGCAATTAACTACACTCCATGCAGTATGCTTGGTTATTGACAAACGAACCTGTTATCACATAAATATTTCATTCTAACAAAGTTTTTTATTGAAGACATTAATTATTCTTTAGTTGCATGAGATGTGTAATGTCATTTTCTAATCTGACGTTACATATGTTTATGAGATCAAATGACAAAACATTTGGTTGCTAACTTCCCAAGTGTAACCATTATTAAGGATTATTTCACCACAACTGTATAATTTTGAAATTCACAAAAATTATCAAGAAGGACCTGACATATATGACACTGGTCAATACCCAGTAATCAATCATCTGTAAATACATCTCAGTCCTACAGGAATTCATTCGTGGTCCTGATAGCTCAGCGGTAACATCTCTGACTGTGAGGCTGCTTGATACGGAATCGAATCCCCCAGACAGCATCAGTCCTATCAAGACTACTGGTACATCTTGCTTATGAGTGCCAAATAACACTAAACCTAGGTCAAGCAGGGTATCCTATCGACTACCTCCAGCCCCCAACTTACCTTACCAAGACATAATAGTATATCATCCATTCAAAATGTTTCCAATTGAATAACTAAATAAAGTACTTCAACTTTAGTCCTTCCATTATCCCACAACTTAGAATATACATATTTGTACTATTACTATAACATTGAACAAAATTTGTAATTGTTTATCAATCATTAGAACTGTTTATTATGATTATTAAAATTGACTGTTTTCTCGGACAATTAATACAGTCCTTTATTGAATGAAAATATTGCCTAGTAAATCATAAAGTAAATAGTTCATGTTATCCTTAAACCTAATGCTTCAAATAAAACACTTCATTTTGTATCTAACACTACTAACACTACAGAACTGTTTGTTTTATTATATGTATATATATGTATATGTTATTTGAATGACTTCGGAAACAAAGTGTTATAAATGTCGTTTACTCTCTCTAAAAAATTGATTTCTTTGTTGAATATCCATGTTTTTGTTCGCATATATATACCTATCTTTCACATTCGTTTCTTTTCAGACTTCTTTTCCTAGGAACTAATCATCTTTAGTTGTTTATGTTGATGTAAAACACCTGGTATTGTTTTCCTATGAGACACTTTTTTATTTCTTTGTTTATATATATACATATATATATATATATAATCTTTTCCATTTCATTCTTTTACATCACTCTCTAATTTCCTGATATTTAAAGAAAACCACTTGCTGCTTTTTAAGTAACATTTCATTTACATGTACTTGTCAACCGTTCACCTCGATAAGTGATATTATTTATTATTGGCGTAGGCTGAAAGAAGGCTAGAAGGCGCATTAGTCCATGAAGTCATGAATAATTAAATTGAGCCAAGGATCATCAAATTGCATTTTGCACGAATATTATAACAAATGGTTCGAAACTTTGACTGATATAATTTAAAATTGTTTGCTGTTATGCTGATGCATTTACTCCTTATCTTCTCTTAGTCCCGAAATCATGAAATCTTCTTAAACCTTTTTTGATTTCCTTCTTTTATACACCTAATTTTTTCTAATACTACTCTGGTATTTACCTCGATCATTTTATTTTGCTGTACTAATGTAGTGTTTATTTTATTTAAATACATAAATATTAGTACAAAGGGGCACCAAATAAATGTGAGCTGCATAAATCTCATTTGATTTGTGTGAGGGCTGTGATACTGCCCAGATACCCAAACTGAAGCAAGTCATGTAGTGTAGCAACTCGAAACGAAGCAAACATGTTTTAAATTCTATTTTGCATATGATCAAGTAGCTTTTTTTAGAGTATGGACAAAATAAACTTACCTTTTAATATGAATATCTAATTTTTTTACATTGCAATCCTTTCTTTTCAGACTTTAGTTTATTATATCATATTAAATATGTTTACAAGATATTAAAAATCAATGGAGTTAATGACAATAATGATGTCAACTTTACAATCATTCATGAATTTAAAACATAATAATTTAATATGTAATGGGATTCATGATCTCAACTATTAAATTACTATAATATTCACAAAACCTTTTCTGATAATAATCAACATATGCTCACTAGTGACTGGCTTCAAGAGGTATTTCCTGGAGTTCTAGTGAGAAGCAGTGACCAGTGGAGTTCAATCAGGTGTGTTGTGAGATAGTAACTCACTGAAGACAATAGTGGATGTGTCACTCAATTTCGTGGATTAGTTGAAGTTAGACATTAACACCGTTGGATGTCAGCTCAGTGGTCTAGAGGTTAAGCGCTTGCGCGCGCGAAACTGATAGGTACTGGGTTCGAATCTCGCGAGTTTGGATCGTGGATGCGCACTTCTGAGGAGTCCCACAATAGGACGAAACGACCGTCCAGTGCTTCCAGGTTTTCCATGGTGGTCTAGCTTCAATTAACTTATGATCTCAACTATTAAATTAATATGTAATACTTTAGACTATCCTGTTGTTGATATTTAGACTGAAATTTGATCAGTCTTGGTTAAGAAATGTAGGATACAAGTATATCGAGCTGACAAATCATAGATAAGATGGAACATGTGTTCCAGATTCCAATGCAGGTCGCATTATGTTTCCTGTTAAAACATAAGTGTTTTATTAACATATGTACTAGTATTCACAAAAGATTATGAAGTTAACTAATACAACAATAAGAAGGAATGAAATACACAGAACTATAAAAAGAAACAATTATTAATGAGTCTGTCCCTCAATATTTTATATTATATTGAGCTGCGAGAATATTACTAAACTACATTTAACATGCATTTGTAGACAATTTTAATCTTAAAAATTTACATTCATGTATATTCCAAAAGAGAGCAGCAAGTGGCTAATGCAAGGACAGAATGAACTGTCCAGTGAGATTAATCAAATAATATAAAAGTATGAATACATACAGAAAATACAGTGGTTTTTATCCCACCAGCCAACCGCTAACAGTTTTGAGATCAAATTTATTTACTTTTTGTTATTCAGAATTTTACTTACCTACTTACGCCTATTACCCCCAATGAAGCATAGGCCACCGACCAGCATTCTCCAACCCACTCTGTCCTCGACCTTCCTTTCTAGTTCTAACTAATTTTTGTTCATTCTTCTCATGTCTGTCTCCATTTCTCGGTGTAATGTGTTCTTTGGTCTTTCTCTTCTCCTTTGGCCTTCAGGATTTCATGTGAGGGCTTCTCTTGTGACACAATTGGGTGGTTTCCTCAATGTTTGTCCTATCCACACCCAGTGCTTCTTCCCGATTTCTTCCTCCGTTGGAATCTGGTTTGTTCTCTCCCACAGTAGCTTGTTGCTGATAGTGTTTGGTCAACGGATCCGAAGTATCTTGCGTAGACAAATATTAATAAACACTTGTATCTTTCGGATGATGGTTTTCGTAGTTCTCTAGGTTTCCGCCCCACACAGTGTAACTGTCCTGACATTTGTATTGAATGTTCTGACTTTGGTGTTGGTTGACAATTGTTTTGAGTTCCAGATGTTCTTCAGTTGTAAATTTGCTGCTCTTGCTTTGCTGATCCGCGTCTTCACATCTGCATCAGATCCACTGTGTTCATCGATGATGCTGCCCAGATATGTGAAGGTTTTCACATCCTCCAAAGCTTCTCTGTCAAGTGCAATTCGATTGGTGCATGCTGTGTTATATCAGAGAGTCTTGCTTTTCCCTTTGTGTATATTAAGACCTACTGCTGATGAGGCTGCTGCCACACTGGTCGTCTTCTCCTGCATTTGTTGTTGCGTGTGTGATAAAAGACTCAGATGATCTGCTAAGTCTGAATCGTCCAGCTGCATCTTATCTGTCCACTGTACCCCGTGCTTCCTTCTAGATGTTGACGTCTTCATGACCCAGTCGATCACCAGGAGAAAGAGAAAGGGTGAGAGTAAGCAACTTTGCCTGACACCAGTCTTAAGCTTCCATTCTATGCTTCCAAGCAGTGGACATGATCTTGAAGATAATCTCATCTGGTCTGTATTTCTCTATAAGATTTAAATACATACTGATGTATTTTGGGTTTTTTTTGGATCTGGCTATCGTGAGATTGTATTACTTCTATCTATACTACAAATAATACACTATGTCTAGGTAATTTGCATCCGCTTATCCACAAAACATAGAGAATCAACCTTAATTCAACAACAATTTACTTATCGGCTAATCAGTTACTTCAACTAAGTTTTATACATAAATTTAAATTACTCTAAGGATATTTAGACAAGAATTTGTGAACATAATTTTGACCTTAGTAATATCTTATTGTTTACTTTGAAAAAAATTCATATGCATAATCTGAAAAATCCTACTTCAATTGGATTTATTTTATGTTTTACTTAATTAGATTAGGCAGTTTGTAAGAATCTCAAACGAATGTTTAACTAACCAACCAACTGGAAAAGTTCTTCATGCTACTGATTCATCTTCATCAGTATTAACCACATTTTTTAAAACTAATATAACCTTTTCAATGGCCTTGCTTGTCCTTCTATCCATTCTGTGAAAAGAAAGACTCTTTATTTTATAGGAACATTAGTTTACACTCACTTGATATTATTTGTTTGAATCTTCCCATTGATGTTTAGGACCGCAATTGATCAGTCTTTTATTGGCATACGTGCATACTGTGCGTATTGCCTCGATATAGCCTTAGTTCACAAGCATTTTAGGCAATGATGGATAGTGACTAGCAGTATGGCTAGCCCAGTATTCACATATGCCAATAAGAGACTGATGAATTGCCGTCCTAAACATCAATGGGAAGATTTTAACAAACAATATTAAGTGAATTTAAACTTCACCCCATTGCACCAGCAAGTGGCCATCAGGAATCGGTAGCTAAGTGGATAACGCGATGACATTTGAAGCGAATGATACTGGGTTCGAGTGTCAGAGTGAACATCAACTCTGAGATGCAGGTACACTCAGCTGACGAGTCCCAAAATAGGACGAAACGCACATCCTGGATTTTACTGCTAGCCACTATCCATCTTTGCTTATTAGTTTACATTGTTTATAAATCAATATTAATTTTGTTTGCATTCATAGTTTAACTGAATTACTAAACAATTGAATAATTAAACCGAATAGACTAAATCGAAATTTTATAATACGACTGATTTTATTCATGATTTCTCTTCTTTTACGGTTGTATTGATTTAATCGTTTCTAACTCTGTTCTACTCGGTTGTAAACTTAAATTAGTGATCACCATTTGGAACAATAAGTTTATCATCCATTATAGATCAATAAATATCCATTGGAAACAATAGAATGTTCGAATATGATCAATAGTTGTTTATTTTTAGTTAAAATATCCATTTATTTTTGTTTTCTTTCCTTCATCTTATGTATCTTCCAGTTATAATGTATGCTGTTTTAGTGCTTTCTTCTATGTATATAATGAAATTAAAATTTCCGATTGGTTGATCAATTGTTTTTCAACCTTCTTGGATTGATTATATAAATAGGTTTTGTTTAAAGGTTGATAATATTGTTGGACATATTTTTTGAATGTCGATTTGTCTATCAATGGTCAGCTACAAAACCTGGGCCATGTATTTTGCAACTGTTCAAATATTACATATTTATGTGTAGTTGTCTACGCAAGATTCTCAATATCTGTTGGCCAGATATTATCGACAACAACTCATTGTGTTAGAGAACAAACCAATTTCCAGCTGAAGAGAAAATTGGGAAAAGACTCCGGAGATTCACGGGACATATACTTCGAAAATCATCAAACTTCATCACTAGGCAATCTGTAACTCGGAATCCTGAGGGTTACAAGAAAAGAGGATGTTCAAGGAACACACTAAGTCGGTAATTGAATGTAGATATCAAACAAATGAATAGCACTTGGAAAAAACTGGTAATGGGAGCCTAAATCATTGTTGTTTGTAGAATCATAGTCAGCAGCCTATTCTCTATGACAAGCATATAGTGGCCTTTGAATAAATATTTGGAAAATGTAATTTCCGAATAACTACATTTTGAATGCATATTGAAAAGAAATTTATTACAGGATTGCACAAGGATACTAATAAGTGCTTAGCTTAAAAATTTTCACAGTAATGAAGAAACCTATTATTAGTATTATCATTATTCTTAATATTATTAAAAATGTGTTTCAATATTAGAGGGACTTCATGAAATACATATTAATTTTGCCATGGTGACCAGGTTCACATAGTTTTTAGCCTATTTCAAAACGGTTGTATTCTATTGTTCTTATTTAGAAGTGATGTACGATTCCTACGTAAATGAGTTATCGAAAGTAAACATGCGACCTCTAAACTGAACTAGTAGAAGTGATGAATATTTTGGGTTTCAAAATCGCTTATTCGTTGTACTCTCTTTCAGTTTCCTTTTGGGACTAGACCTTTGAATTGGTTAGTTTGGGAGAAAACAGGATTAAACACATCCCAACTGATTTCCCATGAACTAGAAAGCGGTATTGCAGTCTTGAAATATATTATAATAATATAACAAGTAGTGAGATTCATACTGAACTCTTACTTTATACTTACTACTAGGGAAAGTTTGAATTTATCACCTTGAAAAATAACAAACCACTGGTGATCTTAGTATCCTCAAATCTGGAGGAATAAGTACCTCATTCATTTTGATCATTGTATTTAAATGAAAACAACTGAAAACTTTGTACGGTTCTGAAATAAAGATGTTTTACTTTACAAAATTTTTAACAACTCTGTCTACAATCTACTCCCGTTCATCACTTTTATATTCTTATTATTATTGGCACTAAATTTTTTTGTGACTATTATGTCCGATGGTTTGAAATATTTTTTCTGGTTAGCGTTTTCTAACGAGTTAGTTTTTCTACGGGATGGGGTCACTAACCCCATGCCCAACCCTCCTCTTTTACCCGGGCTTGGGACCGGCAGAAACTCTAGAAGAGCTACAGGCGGAGAACACCAACCCAATCACAATTGATGAAGAAACTCTAGAAGAGGTGGAAACATTCACGTACCTGCTCAGCACCATTTTTAAAAAAAGAGGATTGGATGCAGATGCAAAGGCGAGGATTGGCAAAGCAAGGACAGCATTTCTACAATTAAAGAACATATGGAACTCAAAACAACTCTCAACTAACTTCAAAGTGAGAATCTTCAATACGAACGTCAAGACAGTCAGTCCAACTGTACGGAGCTGAAACGTGGAGAACTACTACATCCATCTTCAAGAGGGTACAAGTAATTATAAACAGTTGTCTACGTAAAATACTCTACATTCACTGACCGGATACCATCAACAACAGCCTACTGTGGGAGAAGACAAATCAGCTTCCAGCTAAAAAGGAAATTAGGAAAAGACATACATTGAGGAAATCACCAAACTGCATCATGAGGCGATCTCTAACTTGGAATCCGGAAGGGAAGCGGAAAATGTGGAAGGCCAAAGAACACATTACGCCGGGAAATAGAAGCAGATATGAAAAGGATGAATGTCAACTGGAAAGAACTAGAAAGGATTGCCCAGGACAGAGTTGGATGGAGAATGCTGGTGTGCGGCCTATGCTCCTCGACGAGGGGTAACAGGCGTAAGTAAGTAAGTAATTATATCCGATGTCATTGATCTAATTTTTCTATCATTTTCTTAGTATCTTTTTACTAATACAAGAACACTTTTTCAAATATTGTTATGTTTTCATAAGTTTACATTATTCTATCAAGTCTCATTTCTTTTACTGTTCTAATTTTTAACATCCCTCTGTCTTAATTTTCTAAATATAAACGAGATAATTTGAAACTTCACTAGAAATTGAGTTTGGTTTTATGTGACGATTAATTTTTTTCAGTTGATTTAGATCACATATATCTATCTAATACTAGAAGCTCGTTAGCCGAAGCAAACTTCCATAACTTTAATTAGAAAAAGTTAGATAAACCACAATTTGTGAACGTAATTTTTATATATGAACAAATCTGCTCATCATCTAAAGATAAGGTAAAGCAATTTTCAGTGAATTCAATCTAATAAGTAAAGTAAAGGAAAACTGTAAATGATAAGAGTCAGTATACATCTATATGCATTACTTGAACAGTTCTATTATATATACATTGTAAGAAGCTCTTTAGTATTAAAGCAATCAGTCCCTTTGATAAATTTCGATAGTGTAATAAGAAGACGAAGATTTTTCAGAACTATGTGATATATTAGCGCAATACATTTCGATATGATCAGTATTATGACTGACAACTCTATATGATGAAGAAATCGAATGCTGTTTCTCAAATCTTTACTTCTATCATTTCTTCAAACTAGCTACTTGTTAATGTTTTAATGGTCCTATTTAGTACTCAGTATTAGGTTCGTGGATTCTAACATTATCACATTTATTTGTGAAGAGTATTTACATTCTTATTATGAACAGGCATAATATTAATGAAATGTTGAAGATCAGAAACTGTTTGACAGCTAAAGTAAAAAAAGAATAAATGTATTAGATTAGGACGGATTCATTTATTTAATGATTTCGCCTCAGCTGATTACAAACTAGAAACGATTGTAGTGCCGTGCATCGTTAATCATTCACCTTGATAACCGTTATAATTCCAATCTTAACGGTGCATAAAATCACAAGGCGAAGAGAAGCAGAAACTACAGTTTACTGTCAAATAACTCAAGCCAGAAAGCTAACAGCACCTGAGTGAATGTCAGCGAGCGAGAGAGCAGCAAGCAATTACATAGGCAATTTATAGTCAAATTTAATAAGGGCACAGCAAAGCGAAACAAAAGCTGATAATAGGATTTGAGTGCATACATATATGGGGAGGAGTATGAGTCATTGAATGATACTTAAGCAGTCAACATTTTTATTATCAGAAGGGGTTTTGTGGAGATTTAGTATTTTCATAGTTGAAAGCGTGAGTCATTTGAAGCTTGACCACCAGGGAAAACCTAGAATCACTGGACGATGGTTTCGTCCTATTATGGGACTCCTCAACAGTGCGCATCAACGACCTCGTCTCGCGAGATTTGAACCCAGGACCTATCAGTCTCGCGCCAGAGCGCTTAACCACTAGACCACTGAGCCGGCATCCGATGGTTTTTATGTCTAACTTCAACCAATCCACGAAGTTTGAGCAACCATTCACCAATTGTCTTCAGTGAGTTCTTATCTCACAACAGACGTGGTTTGAACTCCACTGGTCACTGCTTCTCACTAGAACTCAAGGAAACATCCTTTGAAGTCAATCACTAGAAAGCATATGATTATAAATCAGATGGGGTTTTTTGTGGAGATTTAGTGTTTTCATAGTGAATTGTTTGGACTATCACTATACACTACTCTCGAATTAGAATGATACAGGTACTCAATGTAACATTAGTTACCATGAAATGTTTATCTAGGGTTCAATTGTAAACATCATAAACATTGATAATCATTAATCTATTTACATAATCTTATTGATTCGACATCGGTAAACATAAAGTGGTATGTATACAACAATAACCTTGACCTGCTTTTAGCCGAATTGAAAAATTGAAAAAAAAACAGGTTACAGATATGAAACAAGTTAGAATGAAAATTATAATGGATCAACTGATTGATCAACATGAATGATAAACCTTTGTAGTGTGAATGATTATTATCATTATCATTACATTAGTTATGATAAAAGACTTTGCGGTAAAAGTATAATTTAGGGACAAATCAACCATGATCGAGAATGCAGCTTAGAATTTTTTAGGCGAAATTCAAATATCATGTAAAAATAACGACCATGGATGAGTTATCAGTTAGTCAGTCAGGAAACGGTACTCAACTTATAAAACAACTAACAATATAAAGCAATGAAATACACTCACTTAAGACAAGTTGTAGGAGATAGATTTGCATCATAGAATATAGTCCTACTCACTGCCTTCTCGTGGCGGGGTGTTGTTTACAAAACTAAGAGGACGAAAAGCGAATATCTGGCACTTTAACCGGGTTGGTGGATACAGAAAGTCCACCTAGGGGAGTTGGAAAACCCTGGTCCAAATCTATGGGCTCTATGATCCTGAAGGAACAAATGGCGTATGAACCAATTGTTGGTCACCGGCTACCATGAGACTGCATCTCCTCACAATGCTCCACTGCCTTGTGGATCAGATCATTTGGTCGAAGACTCC
>NC_031495.1:61862754-61954415 GCF_000237925.1 Schistosoma mansoni | reverse complement strand
TAAACGGCTCAGTGGTCTATCGCTTAAGTGCTCTAGCGCGAGACTGGTAGGTCATGGGTTCGAATCTCGTGAGGCGAGGTCGCGGATGCGCACTGCTGAGGAGTCCCACAATAGGACGAAACGGACGTCCAGTGCTTCCAGGTTTTCCATGGTGGTCTAGCTTCAATTGACTCACGCTTTCAACTAATCAACATTTTGGCTAGAGTCTGTCATGTGCTCTAGTGGTCATAACAGTACAAAGAATAAACAAATTGTTATTGTCCAAATGACGAAGTCTGTTAAGTGACTTAGTAAAAAGGCTTAACCAAAATTAACCATAATCGAACTTGATTGTAGGATGGTTGCTATACGATGATAATAATTATTGGTAACCAATGTGCGTACTTTATGGCATATTGAAGAAGATTAGTAGAAAAAAGGTGAATACAGAAGAATAATAAAGTGGATGAGGTTTGTGTGTTACTACATGTAACATATAAACACATCATTTAGTAATATTTCTAGTAATTCTCTAGTCACTTTCATTCAGTAGAGAAAACAATTTTCATGGATCCATTAGCATTATATCTACCAGTGTTTACTGGTTTTCAGTGGTTGTTTAATCAAATTCCATTCGTTATGGGGAAATTGAAGCTCAATATTCCACACTACGCCTCGTAGCAATAACAATCATAATGTAACTATTAGTGATTAACTGCAAGAGGTAAAAAGCTGTAGCCATTAAAGTTCAGCCACGAGAAGAATATCATCAAAAGGGATGAACAACCGTTGCGTGATATTGCAAACTGACTAAATCATGAAGTGAAAATTGTTGGATTCCAAATCAGTAGAGTTTGACTACTGAGAACTCACTAAAAAACTTGAGGTTATGGGTTCAACTTTTGATGGGTTTATCTATGCGCACTGATGAGAGGTCTCATACCATTAAAAGTCAGCTGTTCAGTACTTCTTATTTCTATATTGTTGTCTAGTTTCATTAAGTCTATTATGTAAATCTTTAATCTGAACTGTCTTCACAACATCTTATTATGATAAATCATTTCATTTTGAAAATACAACTGTAAGGTGAAATAGGAAACGTGATTATGGGATTTACTGAAGTCATACACATAACAGAGATAGCTTGTAAAAAAAATAAAACGAACGTTACCAAGTCAATCTAAGCACACAAGTGTTATAGTGGCTATTAATAGCATTTAAGTACGTTTACAGACATAGAAAATAATGAAATACCTATTTAACCTGGTTCGATACATAAAAAGAATTTGTGTTTGGTAAATATGTATTTTACGTGTATATGGTAGCCAGTTTATTAAGCATCTGTATTATTATTAAAGTTTGCAAAAAAGTAGGATTAGTGATTCCAAATGTAACAGGTGACAAAATTTCTACGAATAAAAATGCTTATTATTCCTATAATCCAGAAAGATCACTCTGATCTGATCATTTCGGATGAATATAGTTCTTAGTTGGAAAGTGACTATGGATCATGTAAAAGAAGATTGGAGTCTAGTTAATTCTACTTGTTAGGATTCATTGAAAAATAGCATCTGAAGATTTGATAAATACGCTGCCATTTTGATGACTTAGAATCATGTCACCAATATCTCTTTCAGATGCATAACTTTTGAACTACTCAGGTTGTGACAGTATAGCAACCATCCTACAATCAATTTCGATTATAGCCAATTTTGGTTAAGCCCTTTTTTATAACTTACTTAACAGACATTGTCATTTGGATAGTAGCAATTTGCATATTCTTTGCACTGCAATAACACTAGAGCACATGACACTCTAGCCGAAATGTTGACTGCTTAAATATCATTCGATGACTCATACTCCTCCCCATATATGTACGCACACAAATATTATTATCAGCCTTTGTTTTGCTTTGCTGTGCCCTTATTAAATGTGACTATAAATTGCCTGTGTAATTGCTTGCTATTTGCTCGCTTTCTCCTCGTTTGTTTCCTTTGCTTATTCGCCTGTTCACTCGCTCTCTCGCTTGCCGCTCACTCGCTCGTTCATATTCGCTCAGGTGTCGTTAGCTTTCTGACCTGAGTTATTTGACAATAAACTGTAGTCGCTGCTATCCTTTGTCTTCTGATTTTACGCACCGTTAAGATTAGAATTATAACGGTTATCGAAGTAAACGATTAACGAATCGCGGCACTACAGAATTGGATGCCTCGACGAGCGAACATAATACAATTTTCGACGAGATAATTTCATTTCGAAAATCCAACGTATTCTGTTTCTATTCGAATTATTATCTGGATTATAATCATAATTGTGGATTTATTATATCACAATTTTAATCGCACGAACATTATCCCATAGACGTTATTGAACTTAACGATAATATTCATAATAAATAATGATTATTCACGAACAATTGATATATTGGTGCAATTTAGTCTGTCCCATTTTATATATTGTACCATTTGTTGTTATCATTGTTTTCATCGATTCATTTCTCTCAGTGACAATTACGTTATATTCGCATACTATTTAATTTATTATTATTATTATTATCAGTTATGTCTTTAAATAACGAAACAATCGATCTTTCACAGTCACCATCCGTGGGAGTTAATAATGTTACTATTCCCTCTTTTAATGTTACTGATCCTCAACTCTGGTTTATTAGACTTGAAAATTACTTCGTAGCCAATCGTATTATTTTACAGCGACATAAGTTCGGCTATGCAAGCTCACTACTTCCAGATGAAGTAGCAGACAAGGTACGAGAGGTCCTAACTAAGCCGGATGCGGTAAATCCGTACGACGTATTGAAACAGGCCGTAATAAAAGCTCTCTCGTTAAACGACCGGCAGGCTGTCGAGCAATTGCTCAGTGAAGTTCAAATCGGAGATAGAACGCCTTCGCAGTTAAAAACGTATATGAGCAACGTAATTGGAGACAGAAATGTGGATAAAAATATATTTTACCACTTATGGTTGCGACGACTCCCACCGAACGTACAGCAGATCCTCGCTGTTGGAGATAGCGATGTAGACATAGACAATATCGCTAAAATAGCCGATAAGATTTACGAGAGAATGAGAAATGCGACTTCACAAACGCTCAACTTCACAGTTGACGAAAGAATCGAGGCCTTGCAAAAGGAAATTAATGCGCTATGCCACAAATTAACGAGTCTAAATCACAACGACAGGAAAAGAAGTTGGTCGCGCAGCAGATCAAGAGATAGAAACCGATCATTTTCTAAGGGACTACCAGATCCTGCTATATGCTGGTACCATCAAACATTTGGGTACAGAGCTCGAAAATGCAGGTCTCCATGCAAATTTAAACGATCCCAACGATTCTCAGTAACGACTACGAAAATCAACGCAGCTCCCACGAGCAATCGTTTATTCTATGTTCAGGACAGAGTAACGGGCGCGCAGTTTTTAGTAGACACGGGAGCAGAGATAAGCGTCGTCCCTCCATTGAGCAACGAAAAACAAAATATCGATACTGCGCTAACTCTTAAAGCAGCGAATAGATCCGATATAAAGACATATGGCAAGCGAAAACTAACCTTGAATTTCGGCCGTAATATTTCACTTCGCTGGGAATTTGTAATCGCTGATGTTTCCGTACCCATAATTGGTATCGATTTCTTAAAGAATTTTGACCTATTAGTGGATTCTCGACGAAACCAACTAGTGAATGGAGAACGCTCAGTAGTCATAAGAGGAGTGACCACCGATCATGTATCTATGAATTTAGTAGTGTCGAAAGATAGGAACGAGCAATATAAGTCACTTCTAAATAAGTTCGCCGACTTAACGAGGTCATCATACGACAACAAAGATCTTAAACATACAGTACAGCACCATATCGTCACGAAAGGTCCACCGACTAGAGTAAGAGCGCGAAGGTTGGACCCAAAAAGGTTAAACATTGCAAAACGAGAATTCGAAAAACTAATGAAACTTGGTATCATAAGGCCATCTAATAGTCCCTGGGCATCTCCGTTACATATGGTTCCCAAAAAGAATGGAGAAATCAGACCATGTGGAGATTATAGAGCCCTTAACAAGCAAACGATAGCAGATAGATACCCAGTGCCACATATTCACGACATCACTACCGAAATGGAAGGTGCTACGATTTTTTCGAAAATTGATCTTGTTCGGGCGTACTACCACATTCCAGTGGCCCCAGAAGACATACCGAAAACGGCTGTAATCCCTCCATTTGGTTTATTTGAGTTTTTGCGAATGCCATTTGGACTAACTAATGCAGCTCAAACCTTTCAGCGATTTATTGATCAGGTTGTTAGAGGTTTGACAGGGGTATACGCATATATCGACGATATATTAGTAGCTAGCGCTACCGTCGAAGAACATCTACAACATCTACGACAGTTATTCACGAGACTTCAAGAACATGGTGTCACTATTAACGTGGAGAAACGTGAATTTGGAAAGAAATCATTGCAATTCCTAGGTCATATGATAAATTCTCGAGGTATTATGCCAGTTCCAGCAGAAGTTGCTGCTATTCGTAATTATCCGTTGCCCGAGTCACAAAAAAAGTTACGACGATTCTTGGGACTAATAAACTATTATAGGCGATTTATTCCAAACTGCGCAGCAATACTACAGCCATTAACGGACGCTTTGCGCGGAAATATCCGAACATTCCATCTATCGACAGAGGCTATACAAGCTTTTGAGAACGCTAAGCGAGCACTTCATGAGAAAATGATATTAGTACGACGAAAGAGCGAAGCGCCACTAGCCGTCATGACGGACGCATCGAACATAGCAGTGGGAGCAGTACTGCAGCAGTTAGTAAACGGTACATGGGAACCGATTTCATTTTTCTCGAAGAGATTAAATCCTACACAAACGAGGTACAGTACGTTCGGAAGAGAACTATTAGCGATTTACTTGGCAATCAAGCATTTCCGACATATGATAGAGGGTACCATTTTCACAGTGTATACAGATCACAAACCCCTCACGAAAGCATTAAACGCCAAGCAGGATAACTATTCGCCGAGGGAAATTCGACAATTAGAATTTATTTCCCAATTTACATCTAGCATACAGTATATTGAAGGTAATAATAACGAAGTGGCAGATGCGTTGTCCAGAACAACGATAAACGCGATTATTACAAATGGAATTGATTATCACGGTCTCGCGAAGTTACAAGAGATAGACATCGAACTAAACAAGCTAAGATTCGATGACACGACGTCATTATCATTCGAAGATATTCAGTTCGGCAACGCGAAGGTAATATGTGACATGTCGACAGGCCGACCTCGCCTATTCATTCCTAAACCATTACGACGGAAAGTATTCGAAAGTATCCATAACCTATCGCACCCGGGAATAAAAGCCACGATGAAATTAATCAGTGAGCGTTTCGTATGGACGAAAATGAATCGCGATATACGAAATTGGACGCAAGCATGCATGAAATGTCAAAAAGCCAAAGTACATCGTCATACTAGTTCGCCAATGGGTTCATTTTCACAGCCAGACACTCGATTCGAACATATACACATCGATATCGTGGGACCACTGCCAGTTTCGAACGGGTACAACTATATTTTTACATGCATCGATAGATTTACCCGATGGCCTGTAGCGGTGCCAATCAAAGACACCTCAGCCGAATCTGTAGCAAAAGCCCTAATCGAGAATTGGATTTCTCACTATGGTATACCGGCAATTATCACGACCGATAGAGGAGCTCAATTCGAAAGTCGACTCTTCCAGCAGCTTACAGAACTCCTCGGAATTAAACGTATACGAACGACATCCTACCATCCAATGGCAAACGGAATGGTTGAACGCCTACATAGGCAGTTGAAAGCATCCCTTACATCTGTCATTGTCAATAACGATTGGGCTAATAAGCTTCCTTTAGTCATGTTAGGTTTAAGAACAATAATTAAACAGGATATGGGATGTTGTCCAGCCGAGTTGGTATATGGAACTACTTTACGTTTACCCGGAGAATTTTTCGCTTCAGGTAAAAGTGTTCCGACTGATGTAGCCAACTACGTCCAACGCCTGAAGAAACACATGAGCGATTTAAAAATAGCACTTCCCAGACTACAACAACGTCGAGTATTCGTACCTCAGCAACTACATAATAGCACGCACGTATTTATCAGAAGAGACAACGTACAACCACCTCTGCAGCCGAACTATGAAGGTCCATTTAAAGTGATTACGAAGACAGATAAGACAGTCACGGTAGAAAAAGCTGGGAAGACAGACGTAATCAGTATCGATCGTGTGAAGCCAGCTTTCATCGATAGCGATTTTCAATCGACAAGCACAAGCCTCTCGAAGACGATCACACCTACGAAACACGAATCTCAGGAGTCAACGACGCTAACGCACCAAAACGAAGAGACTCCGATAACGACAAAATCTGGTCGCAGAGTAAGATGGCCGCAACGTTATGTCGCTACAATCTTTTACTGATAATTTTCTGCTACTTTGATTATTAATTATAATTCTTCCTCTTCATTGTATACATATGGATTATTAAGTTCATGTTATACGCTATTAAACTCGGCACAGCTTATGTACACCATTGCGCTTATACTTGTAATTTTTTTTCGAAGCGATACCATATTCCTTCAATATCTTACCGCTATTTTGTATAGCCTAACGGACGGGCACGAACTAAATACACACTAACTTCATTCTAATTTTATACAGGCCCATATCTTCAAATGATTGTAACTACGCTATCCAATTTACTGTACATTATGCAAACACAGACATTTTTTCATATATCTTTGTTTGCAGGGGGGAGTAATATAGCAACCATCCTACAATCAATTTCGATTATAGCCAATTTTGGTTAAGCCCTTTTTTATAACTTACTTAACAGACATTGTCATTTGGATAGTAGCAATTTGCATATTCTTTGCACTGCAATAACACTAGAGCACATGACACTCTAGCCGAAATGTTGACTGCTTAAATATCATTCGATGACTCATACTCCTCCCCATATATGTACGCACACAAATATTATTATCAGCCTTTGTTTTGCTTTGCTGTGCCCTTATTAAATTTGACTATAAATTGCCTATGTAATTGCTTGCTATTTTGCTCGCTCGCTCGCTTGCTCCTCGTTCGTTTCCTTCGCTTGTTTGCCTGTTCACTCGCTCGTTCATATTCGCTCAGGTGTTGTTAGCTTCCGAACCTGAGTCATTCGACAATAAACTGTAGTTGCTGCTATCCTTTGTCTTCTGATTTTACGCGCCGTTAAGATTAGAATTATATCGGTTATCGAAACGAACGATTAACGAATCGCGGCACTACAACTGAATTCTTATAGAAACAGATAAAGCATACCGATATAACACTTATTAGTAACACATTTCGCTTTGTATAGTTCTCAATTTTAGTAAGTTGAGTATATGGCTGCAAATGGTACGCAAGACAGGAGATTAGTTCTGTTTGTATTATGTTAGGTGAACGTATCAGCATCACGGTGTCGAACTAGGTAGGTGTTGAACTAGGTAGCTTTCAGCTAATGAATCAAAAAATCACCTACTGAGCTAAAGGTACTGCGTTATGGTTATATTGGGACGTTGATAAATACATCTGAAAAGTCTCAAATAAGACGGAAAACGCGTCCTCGATTCCACTGTCACATATAATCCACAAATGTTAAAAAATATGACAAAGGCTAAATGGAGATCATCCGCTTAAGGCCAGTAAAATTAACCATTTTCAACCTTGTATATTAAAAACGGGGAGTTACAAATCTTTATTTGTTCTCAGTTGTGAGCACAAGGGAGCATCTGGATAATTTGTGAAACCAATTTCCTGAACCGAGATGAATAACGTGGTCAAGTGGTAACTTTTCACAAGTCAAATTTATTGACTCACTGACCTCAGCAAAGTGGGATCGTGGATGCGCACTGCTGAGGAGTTCCACAATAGGACGAAACGGCCGTCCAGAGCTTCCAGGTTTTCCATGATGGTCTAGCTTGAATTGACTCATGATCTCAACTATATAAAATCACTAAAATCTTCACAAAACCCCCTTCTGTTATGTATAATTAATTATATAAAATTCCCTAGTTGGATTTGTTATCACAACTAATCAAATACTAATAAACATCCAATCATTAATTGACCTACAATTTAATTATAGACGGATAAAAATAGGATTATACTGATTTGAAAATGAACTCGTTAAAAAAATATCCTTCAGTGAATTAAATTATTTTAATATTCAATAAACATTTTAAAATCGATATTTGGAAGATTTTTTCATTTCTTTCAGTGGATAGATATCTTACATCCGACATGGTTGAACTCCACTGGTCACGGTTTCTTAATAGAACTCTAGGACTTGGATTTAGTAGATAGTCACTAATGAGTACATGATTGTGGTTTTTTTGTAGAATGTACAATTTTTGTAGCTTAAGCCACGAAGCGACCTTAGTCCGTTCACCATGGAAATCCAGGACTCACTAAGAATCTGTTTTTTCATCCTAGTTTGTGAATTGTCAACAGTGTTCATCTACAACCCCACCACAGGGGATCGAACCCAGGATTTTCGGTCCCACATGCTAAACTTAACCTTTGAACCCCTGAACTAGTATTTAGTTAATGTTCAGGTTTAACTTTACTAGTGATCAGCTTCTAAATTCTACTCTTGGGGTGTCATTGAGAAACCGTAATCAGTGGTTCACCTTCTCATCGTCCAAGTTATATGAATCATTTCAGATGGGATGATGATTTTCCTTCAGCATTATTTCTAACGCTAGAAGATGCTAGATGCTTATTTCCGATTTAGAAACCAAATAATCAGTTTTACATACATAGACTCTTTTTACAATATGGAGATATAACGGACAACAAAATGAATAAAATATAATTTATCAAATTCAAGGTTTTTCACGTTTTCATTAGTAAAATTTTAAAGTTCTGTTTATTAAATAGTAGCTGAATAATTGACCTGATAAATGAACACTCGAACAGTAGAACTAAGATTTTCACAAAGTTTGATGGGGCTGGCATATTAAGAAAAATAAGTTATATGATGTCGGAATTTTAAAGCAAACAAAACAAGACTGCTGGAGTTTATAATAAAATCTTGAAGACAAGTTTCATAGGGAGCTGATGTTAGCTGATGAATAATCAAAAACCAGTAATCACAGTAAAAGTATGATATGTTGACTTAAAATGTCTCAATAGTCCGCTTCCATCTAGAATTTAAAAATAACGATATCAGTTCGAAAATAAGTGTATGAAATATATAATGTTAGTATTAAACATGATGTAGTACTTACTCACTTACTTACTTATGCCTGTTACCCACAATGGAGCATAGGCCGCCGACCAGCATTCTCCAACCCACTCTGTACTGGGCCTTCCTTTCTAGTTCAATCCAACTTTTGTTCATTCTTCTCATATGTGTCTCCATTTCTCGACCTACTGTGTTTCTTGGTCTTCCTCTTCTCCTTTGACCTTCAGGACTTCATGGGAGGGCTTGTCTTGTGACACAGTAGGGTGAATTGGTGAAACAGTTTTGTACACGATCTGTTACATCATTAAAGACTACTGTTATAACGGCAAAAGGCTACTGAAAATCTAGAATCGGGTAATAAAAGTAAAAACAGAAAAAGGGAAGATGAGGATTTATTTGACTGCTGCATACACTGCTTTCTATTTGCAGTCAGAATGGCAACCAAATTTGTAAACTGAACCGTGCAGTATTTGCCTTACGTTAATCACTAAATTACAGTGTAATCACATTTTTTCACTATCATACAATTATGCTTCCGAAACCAACAAACGTAACTAATTGACTGTATCGTGTAGTTATAAGGATGTAAATACATGTCTCAAATGATGTATGAAAAATCAGTTTCGTATGTTACACTTTAATCAATTAATTACTGACCCACCACATCAAGTGGTAAATGATGTCAGTTTTGAAGTCAAAAAGTGAGTAAATGACAAGGGACGGATAATTCTAGTTTTATTTAGCAAATTGGTACCTAATAGTATAATGTTATTTTTAAATCTATGTAAATACATTTCTTTTCACTATCCAAAACTACCATATGTTTTTTATTGATGAATTCACATGATACTTTACCTTTTATTTGTCTATAAATATAATTCAAGCTTTCGCTTAGTTTATTCGAAATTTCAAAAAAAATTACCAATATTCTTAATGAGAATTCATTTGGATCTTAACCAAATATAGTAAGAGGTTAATTAAGAACAGTAGGAGGTCAAATACAAATGTATGAAAATTGTGGATAATCCATTTTATCTGTTGTACGAATTTCAATGAAATTCTACAATGTATAGTAATTATCATTCATCTAATAAGTACATTTAGGTTTTCCTGGACTGTCTAATCAGACCAAAGTGGAATCGTTTGGTAGTGGTGATTAGGGATAGTTGACATGAAATTATGGACCTAGGTTTCGTGTTGTTTGGCACTAGTAAGTCATCGTGTGATGATGCATCAACTAGTGCCTGATACATGACTTACAGTTGCTCCCTAATTTTGACTCAGTGGTCTAGTGGTTAAGTGCTTTGAAGCGAGACTGGTAGGTCCTGGGTTCGAATCTCGCGACGCAGGATCATGGATACGCACTGCTGACGAGTCCCACAATAGGACGAAACGGCCGTCCATTGCTTCCAGGTTTTCCCTTGTGGTCTAGCTCCAATTGACTCATGATATCGACTATAAAATCATCCAGTTAAATTTAAAATTGATTCCAGATAGTTTTGGAAGTATTATCATAAAAAATTGATATTTTTGAAAGAAGAATGCATGTATAAATTGAGTCGTTCAAAACTTCGTTCACTTTGACATAATTTGACATTACATATTAATGATTATCTACTAAATCATGCTCCAAATCTTCAGGCTGCACGAAGAGTATAAATTCGGAATAATAAGTTGGAAACTAGGAGTTAAAACTTTAAACTTTCAGTACGATTTAATATAATATAATAACCCGCGAGAGCGGGTTCGTGGATGCGCACTGCTGAGGAGTCCCATAGTAGGACGAAACGGCCGTCCAGTGTTTCCAGGTTTTCCATGGTGGTCTAGCTTCAATTGACTCATGTTTTCAATAATGAGTTAGGTGTTATTTAGATCGGTAAGTTGTTTTAAACTGTATAAAATTATGTAAATTAAATTTGTGTGGCCATCGTTTGTATGTTTGTTCTTGTTATTTTCTCTTTTGACCTGAACTGTTATCTTGTGGTTGTTAATCCTTTTTCTTGATGAATGATCGATTTAGTTGATTTTAATTTCAATGTTAGGGTCCTAAACATACTCTAGTTTACTTTCTGTCCGGTATTTTGGCATCTTTTCAGTAGAACTTATGTCCATAGTTGCTCAAATGCACTGACATGAACGAAGCTACGCCGTATCGCTTAATAGCTAACTGATTTTCGTATAGATGTAAACGGAAAGGGTGACTTTTTTTCTTATTTAGTGCTTGTTGTAGCTGTTGCAGTTTAAATGATAGATTATATTTGACTTAGAGTATGTCATAAGATTTAAAGAAACTTAGGAATAATTAATCACTTTTTAACCAGCTCATTGACAATTCAGAGAATACAACCAAAAGTGTTGACCTAAAGAAGATAAATTAAATAGCAGGATATACGTCGTATACAACGGAGTCAGTCGGTTTTTACTTGGTTAAACGATTATTTATTATTATTATTATTAGCTTTATTCAATATTAAATTTTGGTACAATATAGAATTCTCAGCACAAAGTACTTCAACAAGTTTCTGTTTCTTACTTCTTCGTCCTTCCTGACGATAAATATTGAGTAATCGCCAGTTAGAAGTTAGCAGTCCAGTCAGTCGACATCTGAATAATGTACATTCTTCTCGCTGCATATTGCCAGCAACCACGATATCTCTGATTGGACCTTCTGTAACCTTTACAGTGAAAGGTCTTACACTTTTCAGAAACGCACCTGAATAGGTTGTGCGATTAATAGGCATAATGATGTATTAAAACAACTTGTTGAAATATCTAGATGACAGGAACAGGTAGCCCAGATGCTTAAACAGGCCGCCTATTTAAGGATATGTAAGGATACTATAGAACACTTATATGAGAAAAAACATGCATATAATTATTCGAACTTACGCGAACAACCTACACCTAACAACTGGAATATAACATTGGAATTTTAAATATTCCAATCACTATTTCAATTCACTGATATAAGATACTATAAATAAATGAACAGAATTTGGTGCACAATTTAGGCGATGAATAAACAAGCACTGTCTCCTTGTCAAAATGGTATTATTAATGAGATTTCGTGCATTAAACTAAGTGTTCATAGCTGTTGAAAAATAATCAAAGAGATCACCAAAGATAAATTTCAAACGTATTAAACCGTAATTGCAAGAGGTGTCTGCAAACTTGTGGAAGTTTATTAGTCTTTCAGGATAAGAATTTGTGCCATTTATTGACACAGTTGCAGATCATTGAGTTACTTAGGCAAAATAAATCAAACAGTTTACTACGTGATACAACAGTAAGTCAAAGAATCTTCAGATGTATGTACCCAGTTATTGCACGCAGTTATTAGTTGAAGGGTAGTGGTAAGGTTCGGATATTTTTATCTTACTGAAGGAGACTGATAAAAGGTTAAACTGTTATGCCAGAGCTTCATTTTTCGAAATATTATAGAAAATAATTGTCATACTTGAAATTTAAATAAAAATGAATGGATAGAAACTTATCTTGAAAAGTGCTTCTGAGACAAAAGAAGTCTAACTTTTGGATACCTGAAACAAGCAAATATCCCTGCTAAAATTTAGTCGAACTCTGAATATATTTCATCCACTTCATTGAATGTTTATATCATTTTAAGTCTGGTATGACAGTCACGTACAAAAAATAAATTAGATTCCTAAAGTTCGTAAATTTTTGAGAAACGGAAACAAAAACTTTGATTTGAACAGATTTACAGTCTCTTATGAAGCGAACTATCGTTAACTAAACAGTCATAAGGCTTTTCAACAACGTGCAAATGTTTTTTAGAGTCCAACATTTATATTACTAGCTAGTCATAGTAGGTGGACACAAATTATTCCGATTTTTACATTTTCAGAGAGTTTCCATTGGATCATAGACATTATATAGTTTGGTCGATAACCATCAGTCTACATACTTGTATTTAACTTTGAACTATGTTATAACGTTACACTATTGACTAACAAGTACCATATTAGTGTTTATTGATTTTTTATTGTGTCCTTACCATTGTGAATGTAGATTTCATTATGAAATCACATCTAAAGAATTTCTAAAAATGAAGGTATTTATCACACTAACATCTCTTCCTAATTTAAAGCAACTTTGTGGTCGTTACGATTGAATTTATGCAGGAACAAACTGAAAAACTTAGATTGTTACCTTTAGGGATAGGATAAGTGGCTGTGAATTTGTATCACATCTACTTCTCAGTGTTCAATATGTGTGTGATATCATTCATTTTCCGTTCATCTAGTAAGCGAATGCTGAATATAAAAGCATAATGTCTATTGAGCACTTCATTAAATACTCTATTTCCATATATGCTTTTTTTATTTAAAATACAATACAGAAATATGTTCGTCGAATACATTTTTTCAAATACGTAACATTCACTAAGTGAATGGAAAAATGCTCCAAGTTGGATATTGTACTTTGATTAAATATTGAAAAATGATGATTATCCTCACTCTTACAGTCATTGTGAAGCTATCATATATATGTTTATTAGCATGTTTTGGCCTAAATCTGATTCCTTTTTGCTCGTATGAATGATTGTTTGTTGCTAAAATATACGTATTGTCTATCCTCGTATGTAATAAGTGACTTGATCCGCGTCGGTTAATAACGGACTTAAATAAGTCAAATACGAGAATGGATTTAGAATACATATATTTTCTATACTCATTGATCTGGCCAGAGAATCAGAGTAATAAAGCGAATAAAAGCGAACGAAGCGAAAGTGACATGCAGTGGAGATGGCTGGGAAGCCAACTCGAGAGCGAAGCGAAAGATAATGCGTATTGGAGATGGCTGGGAAGCCAACTCGAGAGAGCGAAGCTAGATAATGCGCACTGGAGATGGCTGGGAAGCCAACTCGTTTTAAGCAAGCGTTAATCAGTATTTATAGCAGGCAAAAATGAATGACAGACATATGATGAATAAGATACGAAGTGTGCATACATATACGCTCATATAAAAAGTAGTCAAGGTTAATAAGCGAATAATGAACAAGATCAAAATATGACTCATAATGTATAGGTGAATTGGCTTGGCCAGAAGCTAGAATAAAGTACATGGGCTTAACATATAAACTGATACTACAAGCATACGATATCTTTAATAACGCATAATTTCGAATTGGTTAGCATAACAGAAATAAGTTAACGTTAAATCTTATATTTTCTAATAGCAGTTCATTCAGGTACTGGTAAGTCTTCTAATTGAATGCTTGATTCAGTTTCTGAGCCCTTCTAGTAACCCCAGCCTAATTCTATACAGCGACATGAACACGAGAGAAAAGGCACGAAATATACAAGAAACGCTTTACTCGAAGGTTCGTTTATGTACAGAAAATCTAGGGTTTTTATATAGCACTTTAGATGGCCTTGAGTCTTCGGAAAATTCTGGAACGCTACTGAACATAGTAGCAGTATAGGTAATCACCCAATCAGAAACTCAAAGTGTAACTTTTCACTTTCTAGCTGTTTTTTAACAAAAAAAAATGTTGATTAGATAAGATGCTTTTCAGTGTTTTCAGAGACTTTGTTAGCTTTTTTTGAGGAGGGTGGTGTTTTGAATCTCCTCAATAGATATATAAACAGATGTAAAAGGAGATAGAAACAGTTATGTATATTAATTAAAAATAGAACATTACTTATCAATCAGTAATTAACAGTCTTATTATCTGTCTATAAATCATTTCTTTACATATATATACTAATAATACTGATTAAAATACATTAAAGTAGACTTATTATTATTATAATAAAAAAAAACAAATAAATAATGTATTTCGTATGCATTATGATGTTACTAAGTGTATCCATTTTAATTGTTCACTTACTTAATCATCAACAACACTTAATAATAACTCAGACTTATTATCTGATACATAGAAATAATTACAACAATTGATGTAGACTGATAATATATATATACTCAGCTACTATTCATAATAAACAGAATAAATGTTATTGTGAAATGATGATGAAGATGATATCTTTGTTAATTTCTTGAAGAAAGAAATGAAGAAATAAACAATCCCTTCAAGAAAGAACAAATAATCGAATATATAATAAACATAACTCATGTACAAGAACTTTCGTCTAAATTAGACCGAATAGTTTCATAGTATTTGGGCGCCAAGTTTATGTAAGACATTAAATAGGAATAATATATTTCCTTGTAAAATCTTAGACCAAAATTGCCAGGCGAAATGTCGGATTTACTTCAAATTCACTCTGCTGAGATTTTACAAATATATTATTATTCCTATTTAATGTAATTCATGTACATTAACTGTAAATGTATCATATTTTCAGTAATATAATATCCCCCTGTTCATTGTTAAATCGAATAATATCAATTGTTTATTTTTCTTGGGGGGAAAGGATTAAATAACTCGTTAAGTCTACAACTTGTTAATCTTAGGATACATCTCTCAACATTAATGTGAAAGAAAACGTCTAAAGTTGATTAATCATTCTATATTACACATGGAAGAAGAATTGTAAATAAGTTTTGAATAAATCATATATGTCTAACGAAACTCCAGTATTTTTTTGCAAAGCAATCTAGGCGACTTGGATATTGACCTATTTTCTTTTTGATAGTTTTATATTTGTTTTGATGATAAAATGAAAGTTTAATGTGGTAACAAAGCCATTATAGTGTACATTTCAGTGGCATAGAACTTGAAAAGAATATTAAATTAAAGTATCAGCAACATTGATTGGATCACCTATTCATTGTACAATGAACCGGAAAACCATATACTTATTTATATTCGATAATTTTGATGTTTGATTATAATTCCTTGAAAAAGCTTGGACCAGATTGCCAGGCGAAACGTTGGATTTACTTCAAATTCATTCGCTGAGATTTTACAAATATCTTATTCCTATTTAATGTCTTACATCAACTCGGCGTCCAAATACTGTGAAACTATTCGCTCTAATTTAGACGAAAGTTCTTATACATCAACAGCATTATTTATTCACAAAAAATCAGCTACAATACAGTCTATCAGCTTAATTTAAAAAAAGAAGTATTTATCACGATTAAAGTAAGTGTTTTCTAGTCTATAAAAGAATTGTATTTATTTCTATTTTGTAAATTGTCTACATTATGAGGTTAGTTTGTGTAAACAAGCATTGAAGTTCATAAGTACTAAATTATTTTTTCTTCCTAACATTCTCCTGAACATAGTTTTGACAGGGATCGATTGAAATACGTCCAGTCGTTTTGACTAGCTTGGTGACTTAAAACCAGTTGTTCATTAACCGTTAACATCATTTATATTTATCTTGTTCCACATAACATTACTAAACTTTACTAGTTATAAATTTTCCCTAGAAATAACATAAAATGTTATACTAATCATTACACCATTGACTTATTCACATGCTCATTCATTTTCCAGTTAATTAAATAGTAATTACATTTAATTAGATTATTGATTAGACTAACTTTTAATAGTAGTATAAACTGGACATAATGAATTTATTATTAATAATATTACAATATTGATCTAAATTATGATATATAACTGATATTTATTTTCCACATTATTTATCATTGTCCTTAATTTAATTTCAGGAAGAAGAAAAAGTAGAAGAACAAATTAGTTGCCATACAATTAATTCCTAGTGTCCTTAAGAAAAAATTAATGTTCAATATTGATCATAATGATTATAGAACTTGATATTTTTTTCTTTTTTTTTCATTATTTTTTTTGTTGCTTAGTGTAATTAATTAATTTATTATTTATTCATCCATGACCTAAATTTATTTTTATTTTTTTATTTTTTTAAAAAAAAAATTTGTTTATTAATCGATACAGAAAAACAAAAGAAAAATTATAATAAAATGCAAACAGATTAATTTCTCCCTTTTTTTTTCTTTTTTTAATTATTCTAATCAATTTATTGGGAATAAAATATTGACAGAATTGTGAAATATTCCATTGGTAACAGATTAAAATAATAAATAAAAAAATTGATTAGGAAGTGTGAATTAATTTTTTTTTAAAAAACAAAGATTAAAATTTACATTTTAAAATTTCAATTAATGAGAAATATTTAATTTATTTAATTATAATTTCAATTTAGTTTAATTATATCAATATCGATAGTTGAGATCATGGGTCAATTGAAGATAGATCGTCATGGAAAACCTAGATATACTGGACGGTCGTTTCGTTCTATTGTGGGACTCCTCAGCAGTGTTCATCCATAATTTCGCCTCTTGAAATTCGAACTCAGAACTTATCAGTCTCGAGTGCGAGCGCTTAATCTCTGTTGTCAGATGGTAATTCACTGATAACAATGGTGGATGTGTTACTCGATTTCGTGGATTAGTTGAAATTAGACATTAACACCGTTGGATCCCGGCTAGGTGGTCTAGAGGTTGGGCGTTCATGCGCGAGACTAATGGGTCCTCGGTTCGAATCTTGTGAGGCAGGATCGTCACTGCTGAGCAGTCCCGCAATAGAACGAAACGACCGCCCAGCGCTTCCAGGATTTCCATAATGATCTAGCTTCAATTGAATTATGATCTCAACTATTAAAATTACTATTTTATTCAAAAAAACCCTTATGATATTAATCTGATCAGTTTTAAAAATTGTAGACCATTATCGATTGATTTGAATGAAAATTTGTATAGTAATATTGTTGTCATCATAGGTGGTAATTCAAAGGTCTACAATTTTTCAGTTCTAAATAATTAATGATATGTACAATAATTGTCAATTGAAACTATCGGTAATTACATGCGATTCGACTGAATGGTATCGTGTTAAGTTTGACATCATGTTCAATAATAAATGGTTATGATTAATTGGTGTGGAAGTGGAACGCAATAACCAGTGACAAATAATTATTTATAGTTTTTATTAATTTTCAAAATGACAATGACACTTGATAGAAATGTTTCTTGACGCAATTAAGAATAATGTTTCAGCTAAAGTAACAGCAATCCACATTATGTTTTTAGGTTTGCAAAAGTTGCTTATATCCTGAAATACTTCAAAATCATAAGTTTAAATAAAGTTTAACAAACTTACGAAAGTCAAATTGGTTGGAATTTAACAAGAAAATATAACCGTGTATTGACAGTATTTGGCTCTCCAATACGTGATTCTCCATCACAAATTCCGGAAGCTGTAATTATAGACTCAGATGAAATGGAATATGTTCTCTGACAATAACAAATCACAACCTTTCAAAATAATAGTAAATTTTAATATACGTGTATAATTTTAATTTGATATAGATACAGCATACAAGTTACTAGTTACTCACAAGTTATTTAAGAACCTAACGGTTTGTGTTTTGATGGGTTTTTTCCAAAATACTTGTGAATTTCGGCAGTTTACTTTGAGGAAATCGTATACTATATATTGATTACCTTCATGATTATTAGATGTTTAACTATCAATTCATTGATTGTGGGGTTGTAATTTTGTGTTTTTCTGTTATAGATATGTGACCATACGCTTTTCATAATTAACTTAAGTGAGCTTGTTCAGCAGAATAATATAATGATGAACTTATGTAATGAAACTGTATCCTTATTTTCATTAAGTGTAATTGTTTTCCCATGTTTAGCTTAAGATTAAATATGTTTTAAATAAAATACACTTATAAAATTAGCTAACTGAATTACTTAATGAGCTATAAATATGAATGAGTTGTTTTACTGCATGGGCGAGACTACAATTTATGGACGACTTTTGAACGAACCTAAAGTGACCCTGAGAAATATTAGCCACTCAGAAAACAGTTAGTACAGAGTAAAAGTATATTATACAAAACCAAAGAATTAAAGTGGATACACTTCTTTTACATGGTTCAAAAACTTTTCAAGGTTACAAAAACTTTGAGAGGTTCTAAAATAGTAATGCATACGGTAGAGGAATTCATCCATATTGGCTCCATAATAGTCGGTCTCTGGAACCATGATAAAGTCGCTAAAGGTCTTTCAGCCTCGACCACAAAGCTTCAACATTGTTAGTGTGCACTCCGGTTGTTAGGTCCACAAAATGGGGATTGTGTCCTTTTTTAAGATGACCTGTCGTATATTCTAAAAACCTGTGAAGTATATTTATGGAAATGCTACCTACCCAGTCTTCTTTAACATTACGTCCTCTGTTAAATTTCCGTTTTCTGACTATTGTTTCGTCTATTTTAACGATTCTCCCGACTCCTCCAAACGACTCGTGTAAGCTTGTCATTTTTATTAAACATATATCTCAACAATATTCATAGCGAAGCTTCGATTACATCTGCAAAGTCTGCAGCCAGTGTGACTGGTGCTTTTATTATCCAGTTTGCAACAACTATCATGATTCGCCTTAGTCTCAATCTGCATCGAGAGAAGAAAGTTGCTGTTCTAGCAGACTTGTTCCTCCAACATAAATAACATCGAAAGACAACGTCATCACGGTAGCCTGAACAGGGCACATCAGTCTTTTGATTACCGCAATCACAAATAAAGGAACGTTTTAGTGATCCCATTTGTTATAACTGCTCAACTATCACATCTTCTCTAAAATCCCCTGTAAACCGATAACACATGAGCATCAGGAACTGAAATTGGCGCCATGACTTTGAAATCCCTCAAACGTTTCTGATTAACTCGTCCAAAGATCATAGTCTCGCAACAGTTTGATATTACTCCGTATGATGCTCATCGTTCTTATTTACTAGGCTAATTTATACAATTAGTTTTTAAACGTGTAGTTTGTTACTTTAAAGCTTTTGAAAAATCAATAAAGTTCGAGGCTTGATATCAGACAGGTGTATGAGTGAATATTGTTGGAAATTATTGTTTCAACTCAAAATAAGTATCCAGTGTATCTTAGTTTTTATTAGGTGTGGTAACTTACATTTCACTGAATAATCAGGTACGAATAGATAACGAATCTTGGAAACCCCCAAAAATATGTAAGTACACGTCATGAACATTCAATATCATGGATGGATAAACTTGACATTATGTTCATTAATGGGCTTTGCTTTATGTTGCTATTTTTTTTAATTTTATCAATCATTTGATCAGTTTGAATGACATAACTGTCATAATTCAAAAAAATAATTTAAAATTGTTTACATAGATTGATGACTGAATGGTTGATACCTTACAAATATGGCAACGGAACTCTTAATTAAGTCTGTTTATCTCGTTTACATTTTGTTGGAAAAAAAAATAAATCTTTTTGTATATAAACTTAATTATCTTACCTGGTTAACTATATTCAAATAAGATAATTAAGTTCTTACTTTATAATCTCTATGATAATTATATGTATATATAGTTTTCCTCCAGGGGTTTGAATCGTTACATAGTTAATATTTGAGATTATTTAGTTCCTTGAAATGAAACCTTGATATTATCTTTATTTACATATTGATTAGATTTGATAAGGATAAAAAAAGAGTTGAATTTGAGGTATATACTGATTTTTATTGATTGGTTATTCTCTGAATATATATCTTCATTTGTTTTTTAATCTATCTTCTGAAGTTTGTTTAGTAATTTTTATGTAGTTTTGTTCTCTGAGCTGGATGATTTGGTCGTGGAGCTTTCATCGTTCGTTTGAATGACATCATCAGCACAAACTTTGAGTAGAAGTGAAGTGTTTCATATTAAAAGTAAATCTTATTACTAGAAATGTTGATACTAACTAGGCTGGGTCCCGCCTGCTGAGGAGTCCCATAATAGGACGAAACAGCCGTCTAGTGCTTCCAGGTTTTCCCTGGTGGTCTAGCGTCAATTGACTCATAATCTCAACTATGAAAATACTGAAATCTCCACAAAAACCTCTTCTGAATATAACACTGTTCCATAAAATCTTAAAATACAAATAATGCTTCTAAAACAGTATTCAAATAGTATTTTTGAAGTTTTTTATATTTGTCGAACCTGAAATGCAAGATTTCTCAATATTTGCAAGCAACTACAAACCGTTTTAACATATTGATTTCTCATAGATATTAAAGACTTTTTCAGATTTTAGTCAGACAGCAAAATAATAATGTTGGAATTTTCAACGAGGTAATAAATACGTATCTATTTATTATTTCTTTAAACACATAAATATTGGTACAAAGTATCACCAGATATATATGCGCCACACAAATCTCGTTTGGTTTGTGTGAGGGTTGTGATACTGCCCGGGTGCCCAAAACGATGAAGTTTATCATCTTAAGGGGCCACATCCGGAGCCTTTGACCTAAAGATATGATCCACAAGACAGTGGAGCATCGTGAGGAGATGCAGTCTTATGGTAACTGGTGACCAATGATTGATTCATAAGCCTTTGGTTCCCTCAGGATTCCGAAGCTCATGTGCACCATTGGTTTGTAATCAGGGTTTTCCAACTCCTTTAGGTGAACCTTCCGTGTTCACAAACCCGGTTAAAGCGCCGGACATTCGCTTTTCGTCCTCTCAGTGAGTAGGACTTCCCTGGCAGTGGCTATATACGCGTGGCCATGTGAGAGCATTTCGGGAGGGAGAGCGTACTCTCCTCACTCTCGGCCGTACCAGGGTATTTGGGGGCCGCACTTAGATATTTATTTGAGCCGGCTAACTTTTATTGCTATAGATTATAATGGAAATAATAATTCTGTAAATAAATGGAATAGTTGTGTAAAAATAATTAAATAGGATACAGACGATGCCAAACGATCACGAAAATTCGTAAGGATCTCTAACCTTTGGACAAGTTAGTGACTACCTAAACTTATTAGCTTGACAGTTAAAATAGCTGGTACTTCATTTGAAACTTACAATAAATATTATCACTAAAATGCAGGTATATCCACCCGACGATTATCATATAGGACGAAACGCCCGTCTTGGATTCGACCGCACGCAATTATCAAACATTACTACTTAATATAATATTCCATAGAAAATATGTGTAGCTTTTTCGGTTTAGAAAATATGACGCAGATCTAGTTATGCAATTAATAACTTTAAAAGTATTCTAATCCATTTCTTTCACAGTAAAGTCCTGAAATATGATGTGAAAAGGAAGAAGATTACCACGTTCTGGTTTATCAACAATTTACTTAAGGTTCCAAATACATCCTGTTCACAAGTACTAACAAATCTAGAATTCAAGTTACAATATCACATCGAATTTCTCTGTAAGAATTGATATCGGGTGGATAAATTTTATCAAGCATAAAAAATAGTGTAAATATTCCTTAACGAGTTAAGCACTTTGACAACATAATGATAGAAACTTGTGATGAGGGCATCTGAAAAGTTTGTTGCGTATTAATGATGCCATATAAATGGTTACCTTGGCTTAAATAATACATCTCCCTTGGAACATACTGGTAAGATTTGTCAGATAAAATAAAGAAATGATCTTAACTGTTTAAGTTGCATTTAACTATCGCCCATTTTTTCCAGATTTATAAAAAGCGATTCCATATAACCAACTTCTTTTTATTTTTTTTTAAGTCAGTCAAAAGTGATTGTCCGAATAAATTTTGAGTTACCTAACATTTTCATCCAAATATCTATTTAGTAATTTGGGCGTTTCTTTTTTTTAATATAAAAATCGTACTGTCAGACAAATCTATGCCCATAGTTCTAATGAAATCATACAAGTGTAGTAAATCCCATTCTAATTATACAACTCCTTTTTTGTAGTCATGCTGAGATTTCATCTTTTCTTATGGTAAGATAATTTTAATATTCAAAAAATAAGATCCACTATGTATACTTCAATTTAAGGCTTCTTTTGTTTTTCAACCATCAGTTAGCAGAAATTCATAGTTGTTGTGTTTTTTCTTTATTATTATCATCAAAAACATATCTGAATATCATTGAAATTCAAAAGAGAATAAAAAAATTATTCTGTCAATCATTCCTATCAAAGTGTGTTTTTTTTTATTTATACAAATTGGATCAATCTAAAAAATAGTTAACATGACACAATGAAATAAGGAGAGTGAAAGAGAGAGAAAGATCGAGAAAGTGGAAGATATGAGATTCTGTTTTATAGCAGTTTCACTAAAGAAAATAACTGACTTTATTTTGTTTACACTTCATTAAGGAAGAATGAATAACATTAAAAAAGGAAGACATTGAATTGTTTGAATCAAATTCAAGTCAAATAGATACAACAAATATGATTGTAGAAGAATCAGAAGATAAAAAGAAAAAAAAGAAGAAAAAAAGAGAAAAAAAAGAAAAAAAGCAGAAAAGAAAAAAGAGAAAAAAGATTTAAGTAAATGAGCGGAAATGTGTTTGTTTTTTTCAAAATAAGAAGAAAATTCATGCTAATGTAATTTAAGTATCTTTGCAAAAATCTACATAAAATAAATTATAAACTATGCAAAACAATATACTATATATATATATTCTGAACTAAATAAGTAGTATATAATGTATAATAGTAGTAATAATATCAGTAGTATAAAAACAATTTGGAAATTTTTTATATACATGATTATTGATTAAAGAAAAAAACGAAATTTCTGATAAGAAATTAAACATTATCAAAATTAATGTTATTCTTTTTTAGCTATTTGTATTATGAGTTGAATCTAATAAACATTTTCTTTCTTGTTCTTCTTCTATAATAAATCCATAATCTAAAGGGGTATTAATCTCTTCTTGTCTTTGTAAACATGTTTTAAGTGAGGAAGAATATCGATTGGGAATTGTGATTGAATTCATACTTTTTGAAAGATTGGAATAATTGAGTGAAATTTGTGTATAAGGATTAATGGGATATTGATTTGTTTTAAGATCATGGATAGTTTGATTCATGTTATGAAATGATTTACAACTATGATTATCATAATCTTTATTATTATTATTGACGGTTTTTAGACAACTTTCTGAATAAGTTGACAATCCTTGTTTATTTGATAGAATATTAAATGATGAAGTAGATTGCAAGGGAAAACTTCGTCTTTTTGTTAAAGGAAATTCTTCAGAATGAGATATGAATTGTGATTTTGAATATACCTTATGCCTATTATCATTATCCTGATTGTATATAATAGTGTCTGTATTAAGTTTTTCATTGTTCGGATAATCATTTTTTGTAGATGTTTCAGTATCAATACTTTTCCATCTTTCAGTTATCAATGATAATGGAAAATTGACAGTAAGTGAATTTCTTTCCGATGAAGTTAGTTTTTGTTTCTGGTATCTATTACATGGTCTACGTTGAATTACAAACACTTTATCCTCTGATACTTTTGGATATTGTCCTGTTGTTGTTCGTGGTGGTGGTGAAAAAAGTGTATTACACTGGGTTTGATGATTCAATTTATCTGAACAGTTAGTTTGTTGGATGTATTGGATACTATCCTGAAGTGAATGTTTCACACTGACATCGGTATTTTCTACTTGACTACGGTATTTACACATATAATCAGCTTTTAAAATATTGATCAGTCTGTCGAGTTTCATTTCAACAGCATCAATCTAAAATGTTAGGATGTTTTCAAAATTAAAGATTTTTTATGTTTATGTTGAACAGGAAATGCAATTACTTATTTATTATTTAATTATATTGTTTACTTTGAGAACCTGACAACATTAGGTTCCATTAAAACAGTTTCTACTTGCAATTTACTTAGTATTGTTTGTTTGGATCTTACCATTGATGTTTTTAGGACTGCAACTGGTCAGTCTCTAATTGGCATATGTGCATACTGTGTGTATTGCCTCGATATAGCCTAAATTCACAAGCATGGTAAGCAAAGATGGATAGTGGCCAGCAGTGGAATCTAGGACGCGCATTTCGTTCTATTTGGTACTCGTCAGCTGGATGTACCTGCATCTCAGAGTTGATGTTCACTCTGCGACTCGGACTCAGTACCTTTCTCTTCAAACACCATCGCGTTATCCACTCGGCCACTGAGTCGTGATAGCCACTTGCTTGTGCAATGGGTTGAAGTTGAAATTTACTTAGTTTTTACTTGCAGTTTTTTTGTTTTGTGTTGAAATCGCAAAAGATAGTAACTTCAGGAATATTCTAGAGTATAAGATTAATAATCTACAATAACTCAACAGTAAGTGTTGTCATCTAAATAACTTAACTACTATTTTGGAACATTTGAAAATCGATATGGAACCTAGATATTATGCTACATTCCACAGAACTAAACAGATATGGATAAATAAAAAGGAAATTTATATGTTAGTTACATAAAGTACTGTACTGGGACTAATGATTGAAGAACGGTTTCGATCAATTTTTTAAATGAATTAAAATGTTAAAGTATATTGTTTTACAAGGTTTCTTTTATAGTTGAGTAAATTTTCACTCAGACAAAATGTACGTTCAGTGATCTACAGTTTTAACATAGATGAGCTTTAAATTAACTAATAATTCTAATGGCAAACATCATCATACCATATTACTTCTTTCTGATAGTAGTTATGTTAAGAACTTTCACTACAATTTTTGTTAGACCCAACATTTTTCATTCACTACACTCTACACTATCGTTTTGAATAAATGTCTACTTAATGTAACATGGTGGTTGGAGGTGGTCAACAGGAAACCCTGGACCCGGGTTTCGTGCTACTTGGCACTTGTCAGCAAGGTGTACCTGTAATCTTGAGGGAACTGATGCTCCCTGGCGGATTCGATCCAGTGTCACTCAGCTTCACAGTCAGAGACGTTACCACTGAGCTATTCGGGCCGCGACCGACCTCCTGTAGGACTGAGATCTAATCACAATTGATTGAACCCGGGTCCGGGGTTTCCTGTTGACCACCTCCAACCACCATGTTACCTTAATATACATAGTGCACTCAGTGTCGAGCCACCTAGACTGGTGGCCACATTGCAACTTCATCAATAGTATTCGATCAGCACTAAGGACTTGACACACATGAGATTGATCACCACCCAGTGATCAATCAATTGTGAAATGTCTACTTAATGTTTCGTCATGTAACATACACTGATTCATTAATTTTAAACATTGTGTCAATAAATATTTAAAAATTCTTCACTTGGTATTATTTGCTTGAATCTTCCCATTGATGTTTAGGACTGCGATTGATCAGTCTCCTATTGGCATATGTGCATACTGTGCTTATTGCCTCGATATGGCCTTAATTCACAAGCATTATAAGTAAAGTGGATAGTGGTTAACAGTGGAATCATAGATGCGCGTTTCGTCCATTTGCACAAGCAAGTGGCTATCAGGACTCAGTAGCTAAGTGGATAACGTGATGGCGTTTGAAGCGAACGGTACTGGGTTCTAGTTCCAGAGTGAACATCAACTCTGAGATGCAGGCGCATCCAGCTGACAAGTCTCAAACAGGACGAAACGCACATCCTGGATTCCACTGCTAGCCACTATCCATCTTTGCTTAATTAAAATTTTTGTTTTAATTGAACTTTTAAGTATTATTTCTACTACTGTTATGAACGAAATATGCTAAGCCCCTTTTTAAAAGTGCTACTGCTGGTAAAATAATCACTATATAAACAGGTAACTTCAAAGTATAAAACTCAAAATCCTTAAGAGATGACAATAAATATCACTACTAACCCGAAACATATCTGTGTTACGTAGATTGTTTGCATTTAATAGAAAACTATAATCAGTTGGGTAATTTTAGGCGATCATAGCTCAAATAAATCTGATGTAGAATAGTAAACTAACTTAAGATGTTACTGATTTGTTGTGTCATGGACCAGGGATTATCATAGTAATCTGATAATGGGAAAATATTGTTTTAGTATAAGCATTTATGACTCAAATAAACAGAAAGTAATTTTAACTAAAAAAAATTAAAACTTCTCACCTTATGTTCAATTTTTACAATTCTTGATGCTAAACATTGATGTGAATCATAGACATCATCACCTTTAGAGCCAGGTCTTCCTAAAATTTGATCTAATCTAAAAGATGGAATTATTTGATAAACATTTGAAACAAATTTATAAGCTGTAGTTGTGTAAAGCTTACAAGCTTATGCAATAAAGTATAGGTTCTATATTTCCAATAAGAATCTGGAAATTATGTTTCTTTGAGAGCAATTTTTCAACATCAACCGATATCTACTGGAAGTTTGACAAGAAAATTCAAATGGTTTCAAGCTAACTTTTCTTTAAATCAGTTTGCTGGAAGCAATCGAATGGGGGTTGTGAATCTTATGTTTTGCGGTAGCCAACGCTCAACAGTAGTGTATATCTGTAATCTTGAAGAAAATAATGTTCACTTTAGGATTTTAACTCGTTTTGTCTTAAATCATAGACTTTACTAGAGAGATATGGATGTTGAAATGTGACCTACTGGGGGACTAACGTGTTTACTCTAGAAGTCACGGAAGAGAAAATAATAATATTATTTATTTTAGATCTTAGCGATAATTGGAACTTAGCAGCTGGATTGTGATTCTATATAACAATATTCTATGCTTTTTACCACGTTGATGAAGGTAGTCAGTAGGAGGGTTTCAGCTACGAAGAATCGTTGCTCATTATGGGTATCTTTCATCTGGGATACTGTGTAGTTAACATACCACCAAGTTTTTATTTCTAACAATTCGTCCTTAATCATGTCTAAATGGATTTTGCATTTGGCAGATTTTCATATTTCTATTGTGAAGTTTAAGGTTTGTATTTGTTAATTATATTAATGCTCACAAACGAAAGCTGAATATATGTATAATGGTCATTATGAAAAATCATTGGGGTGTTAGAATGCCGGCTTTCAACCTTAATATTGAAAAAAGTTTACTTTCACCTCGACTGTAGTACAACATATATACATTTGAGTAACACTAAATTTAACTTCATCAATGCATTAAAGGGTTTACAGTGAGATGTTCAGTATATTTAGTAACATCTATGAAAGGTAGACAAAGCAAAGTACTAAATAGAAACATTTATTTACCTTGCTTGAAGTATTTTCACTCTAGCTAACATATCAACATGTCCAGCTGAATACTGTTCAATTACATCTTTTACATCATATGGTCTGAGAGCTTCACGAAATTTTCTACGTGCTACAAAAAATCGCATTTTGCGAATAACACGTACAGCAATTTTTTCTTTTTCAGTTAATGGATGCATAATAACTTCAGATCCACGGGATGAGCATAAATATGGATCATGTTGAAACATTGCTGGACTATTAAAATTTTGTTTCTGTTGTGCTGAATGATTTCCACTTTTTGATATACTTATATGTTCACTTTGACTAGTAGATAGTGAATCAGTTGCGCACTGTCTATCATTTGGTGTTCGTACTTTTGTTAAGATTGGTAACAGTTCACTTGATGCTAAAAGTGTGAAACATATGCAAACAATAGATATATTGAGTAGACAAAGTCTACAGAAAATACAACACCAAATATCATAAATGCACAAATTAATATATGTCTTGCTTAGTTTACAGTTATACATTATAATACGTTGCAAAGTATATTGGTTATCAAGCTTTCAATACTTCCAGCAAACCTTTTAGTGATGTAGTACTGAGTTGGCATGCAATGGCAAATACTTCCAACTTCAGTTGTTTCCCAAAATTGTGTTGCCATTATTGATTGCAGCCATTGATAACTGTCTCACTTCTGGTATGGATCAGTTTCCTCAGTTACTGTTTCTCACTAGGTCTCTAATTCTCATTAGTTTTTAATGGCCATCTAGCTAAAATCAGTTCATGACGTATATAATTTTCAAAAACTTTCCATTTTGGTAATTAAAAAATAAGGCACATTCGTTCTTTTATAACACATTATACTTTCATCCTAAGTTAAACAATAAAGGCGTAACTGATTTTGAAGATGTGTAATTCAATGCGTCTTACGGTTTAGTTGTAATGTACAAATGAATGCACTTGGTTAATGAGTTTCTGATGTTCATTTTTGTATGGCTTATTAGTATCAGTTACCACTCATCTTAATTTCCATTCTTAATGAAGTACTATAAGTTTAAAAAAACAACTGTTGTATTTACGAGACATATTATTGAGAAGAGAACAGAACCTTATCTGACTGTATGAAATCGTCGTATGGTATATCCATTGCATATTTTATTAGCTTATGAAACTTCTCGTGACATATTTTAAAATGTGTATGATTCGTTGGACTGACTGATTATTTGACGATCTGATCCATCTTTGAAACGGTAGAGAATTTTCGTAGGACATTGCAAATATAAATTAGTATTTCGATTATAGATACCTAGAAGGAGTTATAGTAGCAGGACTGTGTTATTTCGATCAAAGGGTCATTGAATAGCATAAATTTTCACGGTGTCTTGTTTTATGTGTCAGTTTGTAATCTGAAAGATGATTTAACATCATGAATTAGTTTGACATTTTATGTTGATAGGAAATTAATATCTAATTTCATGCTAAAAGCTCGATAGTAAATGCTTCAACACAACGTACCCTTATTAATGGGATACTGTAGTAAACCCAGTGTCATATGAAGTGATAATGAATTTAAATAATCCATTAAAAGTTAATCAATTTTAGTGGGAGTCTTGCTTCGCATTAGTCTGTATACTATCCAGTAGTGACTATAGATTAATATATTTACTTGGAACTATGAAAATGTATAGTAATGTTTGTTGGCATATCGAGTCACTTAGCTTAGTATTTGTATACCCGTCCTAAAGAGATGGACGTACATTTGTAGAGAGCGATAGAGAATATTTTCATTACCTTGATTCTTATGTAATCATTTAGGTGGATTGAATTTAATTAAAGAATCTCCATGTCTTACACTTGACTGTTTTGAATGAGTCTTGGAAATGGAATATTAATGGAAGCACAACTATATCAATTTTCCAAATGGTTTTTATTGATAATAACAAAGTAGTTATTATCATCTCAATTACGTCTAGAAATAGGACCCAGTTAGTGGTTTTATCACGAAACCTATTAACTTTAACTAACTAATTAGCCAGCACAGAGTTAAGATAAGTTCACTGACATCTGGTATTTTTGTTAAAAATTTGTTGTATCATGACGAAACACTTGATAATTTGAAATTGTTATTGAAATTTCGCCATCACAATAGACGGAAGTTCACGGTTTTGAAATGTTTATTTTGAACAACAATTTTTGGAAAAGTATAATGCTTTATATAAAAATTTGTTCGATACGTAACAAAAATACAAATATCCACATTACCAGAATGGATTTCCTGGAGATTTTAGTAATTTGATAGTTGAATTCATGATTCAATCGAAGCTAGATCGCCATGGGAAACCTGGAGTGACTGGACGGCCGTTTCGTCCTATTGTGAGACTCCTCACCAGTGAGCATCCAAGATCCCGTATCGCGATATCTGAACCCAGAACATATCAGTCACATACGCGAGCACTTAACTTTTAGACCACTGAACCAGCATCCAACGGCTTGAAGAGGTATTTCCTGGAGTTCTAGTGAAAAGCAGTGATCATTAGAGTTCAACCAGGTCTGTTGTGAGATAGTAACTCACTGAAGACAATGGTGGATGGTTGCTCAATTTCGTGGATTATTTGAAGTTAGACATTACCACAGTTGGATGCTGGCCGACCCAGTGGTCTAGAGGTGAAGTGCTCGCGTGCGAGAATGATAGGTACTGGGTTCGAATCTTACGAGAAGGGACCGTGGATGCTCACTGGTGAGCAGTCCCACAATAGGACGAAACGGCCGTCGATTGCTTCAAGGTTCTTCACGGTTGTCCAGCTTCAGCTGATTCATGAATTCAACTATAAAATATCCACATCAATTAATTATTTTTTTTGTAAAATAAAACAAAGTATGTACCTTTTACTATTTTTTCGTCTAGCTCTGGTGGTTTACCAGGGTCAGGAATATTCTGTGAACTATAATAAAAGTAAATAAACATTATTTTGAAAATATTTATAACAATATTGGTATAGAATCAATTTGTTTTGAAAATAAATGAGATTACTTATTTTGGAGATCAGCTAAGCAAAAATATTGAATATGAAATAGAAATAGCAGCAGCAATTTATATAATTTCAATATTTTGACTTATATATAATTGTAGATCAGAGGGGGTTTTGTGGAGAATTTAGTATTTTCACAGTTGAAATCATGAGTCAATTGAAGCTAGACTACCATCGAAAACCTGGAAACACTGGACGGCTGTTTCGTCCTATTATGGGACTCCTCAGCAGTGCGCATCCACGAGATTTTCCTATCAGTGTTTGTATGTACATGGCCATGTGAGAGCATTTCAAGAGGGAAGAGCTGACTCTCCCCACTCTCAACCTTACCAGAGCATTTAAAAGCACAAAGCCTGAGTAGTTTGTAACTCTAGAATCAGATCAAGCATTTTTATCTCTAAATCAATGTTGACGTAAAGATTTAATTGTACCAGTATAATTTTTTATTTATCTATTCATCAAACTTTTCAGTATTGGAAATAATTTAAGAATTCACTATGTAATTTCCCGCTCAAATTAGACCGGAATGATCTGTATTGAATATCTTCCAAAAAAATATCAAAGAAAAGGAGAAATAATTGACTGAAGATTTTAATTAATGATTATTAACTTTAGGGCATGTAAATCAAAATATCCATTTTGTCATGATTTTCATTGAACAAGATGAAAATACAAAAAAAGAAAAAAGAAATTTCTTTAACACTTTAACAGGTGGGAAATTAGAACATTAATTAAATTTAATCTCATGGAAGTAAATAATTTTCTTTTTACTTATTAGACTGTAATGAAGATTAAAAAAAAGAAGTTTGTGAAGATTGATTTCACTTGTTAATTATATTCGTCAAAGACTGATATTAGTTTAAGTGTAAATTTAAATCAGATAGGAGTAGATGGTTGTTTATTTGAAGGGGTTTTGTAAAGATTTTAGTAATTTTATACAATTGAAATGATGAATCAATTGCAACTAGATCGCCATGGAAAACCTGGAAGCACTGAACGGCCGTTTCGTCCTATTGTAGGACTTCTCAACAGAGCTCATCTACGAGATTCGAACCCAGGACCTATCAGTCTCGCGCGTGAGCGCTTAACCTCTATACCACTGAGCCGGCTGGCATCCAATGGTGTTATTGTCTAACTTCAACCAAGCGCTTGCGCAGGTTGCTTATCTTTAAAATAGAACTATTTGAAAGTAATTACTTACTTTCTTCTCACGGATGATACTTTAAGTGAGATAAATTTGTAATAAACACTAACTACAAGGATTATCTTTAATAATGAACTTTACACTTATCAGTGTTATTTCCATCGTCTCTTAAAATAAGTAGTTTTGTGGTAAGAGTGAATTTTCACATCAATAATATGTATTCCTTACATTGAAGAGGATGATAGATGCTAAAAACTAAACAGTTCTGGAGTTTACTAGCAGAGTTTTGTTATTTAACAAAAGGGATAATAGGACATGAAAAGATAATTATGTTCCCTTATTAAGAACCTAATAATTTCTCATTTTATCATACGTCAGAAATGGTCCGTTACAGGAAAGATACTTGATTGAGAAGCTGTTTACTTTCAAATTAGAAAACGTAAGTATAAAACGCTTATAATAAATATATTCTTTGTTATATCTCAATGAGTAGAAAATTGTATTTCTGATGTCTCCTGACTTACCGGAAGCCGCCTCTTCAGAGTAAATAAATAAACGATCGGTCACGAAATGCCAGAAATACAATTTTCTACTTATTCAAATATAATATAGAATATATTTTTTACTAACGTTTTACCCATTGCACAATTTATTTGAAACTAATAAGTCCAACCTTGACGCTGAAACCTACAAAAACGTTTATTTACATTTATGTGTTCACAAAATTTATCGATTGACCAAGAAAAGTGTATAGAATTTTTTATGTATCAGGCCTAATCAATATCAAAGTGAGAATCCTCAACACGAATGTCAAGATGATACTACTGTACCGAGATGAAATATAGAGAACTACCACAACCATCATCAAGAAGGTACAGGTATTTATAAATAGTTATCTAAGCAAGACACTGAATGTCCGTTGGCCAGATACTGTCAGAAACAGTGTTCTGTGGGAGAAGACAAACCCGCTTCCGGTTGAAGAGGAAATTAGGAAAAGACGTTGGAAGTGGATCGGACATACATTAAGGAAATCATCAAACTGCATCACGAGGCAATCGGTAACTTAGAATGTGAAAGGGAGGCGGAAAATGTGGAAGGCCAAATAACACATTACGCCGGGAAATAGAAGCAGATATGAAAAATATGAATGTTAACTGGAACTAACTGTAAAGGATTTCCGAGGACAGAGTTAGATGGAGAATGCTGGTGTGCGGTCTATGTTCCTACACGAGGGGTAACAGATGTAAGTAAGTAAGTAAATGTTCTTGGTTTAAAAATTGATTAAAGTATTTGATTTTCTAAAAATAATAAGTCAGACAAATATTCTATAGTACTGATATGAAATTTAGTAAACTAAATATATTGGTCTAGACTGCGTACAGAAATTTTACTCAAAAATATAAGCCATAAATCAAAAGATTAGTACCATAATTCACTTACTTCGTGGTATCTTCATCATTTATAAATGCATAAATAACATCTAAATCTTCACTTTTAACTGGCGCAGATTTCGGTGTTTCATTATTTGGATAATCTGTTGATACGGTAGGAACAATATTGTTAACATTTGTATTTGTATTGGAAGTAGTTTTTTCTGTACGACGTTTTAATGTTGAAAATCGACCAAATCGAGAAAATCCACTTCGTTCAGTCATTGAATATGAATTGGTTAATCTAAAATATAAGGAATATATGGATTTTTTGAATGACAATCATAATCTTTTGAGTTCAATTTATCTACCTTTCCTTTCCTGAACCTTTTAGATTTTTTTTGAATATTACGCAACAAAAATTACCTTGAAATATTTCAACACTTGTCATTTCAAGAATCCATTAAAGTATATCAACACTTAACGTTTAATTACATCAGAAAGGGTTTTTATGGATAGTCCATTATTTTCATAGTTGAAATCATGAGTCAATTGAAGCTAGACAACCATGGAAAAACCTGAAAGCACTGGATGGCCGTTTCATCCTATTATGAGACTCATCGGCAGTGCGCATCCACGATCCCGCTCCCGCGAGATTCGAACCCAAGACCTACCAGACTCGCGCCGGAGCACTTAACCGATAGACCGCTGAGCCGGCATCCAACGGTGTTAATGTTTAACTTCAATCAATCCTACGATGTTTGAGCAACATGTACATGTACATGTAAATTTACATTGGTAAGGACTTGTATTTTATTGTTGGATAATTATTTTAATAGCGGAGATCCTGAATCAACTGAAAGTAGACCACCGTGGTCTAGCTTTAATTGATTCAGGATCTTAAACTATTAAAATTACTTTAATATCCACAAAACTTCGGAGGATAAATTATTGTTCTATAATTTAAATTAATCAGACATATTAGCCTATACATAGATGAAGAAGAGACAATAACTACAAATCTCTTATAATTATTAGATAATCAGTCTCATCAATTTTCGAATTGTAGATAATTATGGTGAGACTATAACTTATGGATGAATCAATCAGGTATAAGATAATAGGTCTGGGATTTTGGCGCGAAATTCATTCATTCATTTGGCTAAATAAAGTTTTGGCATTATAGCTGATGTCAGTTCATGATGAAAACCCTAAATCTAATTTTCTAACCTTAACCATCAATTGTAAATCATAATTCTAATTTCTCACACTGGTTTATAACCCTCGTTTGTTCCTAGTTATTAGGTGGATACCCTGAAGGTTACTTTAGCGTCACTCAAAGGTTGTCCATAAATTATAGTCTCACAATAATTATTACTTTACTCAGTTTATATTGTTCATGTTTTCTTTCAAATAACCATGAAGATTTGTTTTTAAGTCACAGGTACTTTTTATATAAATACGTTTGTAAGTAACTGGTAAGAGTCTAGGAAATATAAATAAATACATATTATTCTGCACCAGATGCTGTTTTTTCTTTGTGAATTAAAACAATATATATAAGTGAGCAATACTGCTTTCGTTTAAATCCCCATCAGGCTTTTACTTGAATATACAGTAATATTTATATGCATATACGAAATTATTAAATTAATCAAGGCAGTTTACGAGTTAACAATAACAGTGGAATGGATTACATAAATAAAGATAATTAATGAAAAGTATGAATTAATAGCGTGATGACCGATGTACTAGTTGTGGTAAGAATAATAAAGACTTGATATTATTTTTCAGAATGGTAAATAGGTCGGTGAGTTGAAAAAAATAAAGACAGAAGGAGTGTTGTGGAGATTTAGTATTTTCATAGTTGAAAGCATGAGTCAATTGAAGCTAGACCACAAGGAAAAACCTGAAAGCATCGGTCGGCCGTTTCGTCTTATCGTGGGACTCCTCAGTAGTGCTCATCCACGATCCCGCACTCGCAAGGTTTGGCTCAGTGGTCTATCGGTTAAGTGCTCTGGTGCGAGACTGGTAGGTCCTGGGTTCGAATCTCGCGAGGCGAGACCTTGGATGCGCAATGCTAAGGTGTCCGACAATAGGTTTTCCATGGTGATCTACCTTCAATCGACTCACGCTTTCAACTATGAAAAATAAAGACGTTGAAATAACATTCATAAAAGCCATAAGATTACGTAATATGAAGTATTCAGATAATTAAACAGTGGAGTGTATATTTGAAAAATAAGAGTGGGAGGAGGTGATGAAAAATAAACTAACAAAAACTAAGAAAAACAATGATAAATAATAAAATAAATTTTCCTATTAAAATAGTTTATCACATAGTCGGTAATCAACACCTTGTTACTTTTATATTTCCGGTGATCATGAATTAGCTCAAACGATCCCAATTGGTCTGATCTTATGAATAAATTCAACCATTTAAAAAGAAACATTATCTTATTAGTCAATTCATTTTATGTCCAAAATTTTGTAGAAACGTTTAAATTCAATGTATCACGTAATATCTCATCAATAATCAGAAATACACGGTTAAAGTCACATGCATTGGGTAGGAAATTATAATTCTATACGTCATACCATCGAAACATGTCAAATGGTTAATCTTAAAATCTATTGTAAATATGTAAACTAATATTCACCAGAGTACATTCATAGATTTCTGAAGACCCTGGAAATTGTTCTAATATAAAAACAGTCAATAAAATTATGACATGAAAATACAGAAAATGTAGAACATCAAGTTCATTTGAAATGTAAAACTATATTTCGATGATGTAATTTATCTAGTATAATAACTGTAATTAATCATTGTTTTCAGAAAGGAGGGTTTTAGAGAGGTTGTAGTACTCTAATAATTGAATTTATGAGTCGATTAAAGCTAGACTACCATGGAAAACCTGGAAACACTGGACGGCCATTTCATTGTAGTATGTGATGGTGGATGCGCACTATTGAGGATTTCCACAATAGGACGAAACGGCCGTCCAGAGTTTTCAGGTTTTCCATGACGATCTATCTTCAATTGACTTATGATATCAACTATTAAAATTATTATTTTATTTAAAAAAATACCCTTGTGATATTAATTTGATCAATTTTAAAAATTGCAGACCATTATCAATTGATTTGAATGAAATTTTTGTGTAGTAATATTGTTGTCATCATACGTGGTAATTCAAAAGTCTACAATTTTCACTTCTAAATAATTAATGATATATACAATGATTGTCAATTGAAACTATCGGTAATTAGATCCGATGCGACTGAATGGTATCGTGTTAAGTTTGACATCATGTTCAATAATAGATGGTTATGATTAATTGGTCTGGAAGTGGAACGCAATAACCAGTGACAAACAACTATTTATAGTTTTTATTAGTTTTCAAAATGACAACGATTCTTGATAGAAATATTTCTTGAAGAAATTAAGGACAATGATTCAGTGAGAGTGACAGCGATCCACCTTACATATTTAGGTTCGCAAAAAGTTCTTAAATCCTGAAATACTTCAAAATCATAAGTTTAAATAAATTTTAAGAAATTTTTGGAAGTCAAATTGGTTGGAATTTAACAAGAAAATATATTCGTGTATTGTAGCAAATATACAAATAAGGTGAAATTGATAGTGCAGTAGAATTTCTATAAAATGCAAACTAATGTTCGAGAACACAGACTAAAGTAATTATAAAGGGTTGAAAGCTCAAAATTAAGCAGAAACGTATTGAAGTAATTGAACACAATTTAACGACAAATAATACTGATATGATTCATTCAGATTGTGTCGATATTACATTCATTCTAAGCAAAGATGAATGGTGGCTAGCAGTGAAATCCAGAACGCGCGTTTCGTCCTATTTGTGACTCGCCAGCTAGATTTACACAGATTGGAATAAAAAAAAGAATTCAACTTCACTTTATTGCACAAGCTGATGGCTACCAGAACTCAGTAAATAAGTAGATAACACGATGGCATTTGATGAGAATGGTGCCGGGTTCGAGTCCCGGAGTGAAGGTCAACTCTGAGATATAGATATATCCTGCTGACTAGTCCCAAATAGGACGAAACACGCGTTCTGGATTCCACTGCTAGCGAGCATCATCTCAGTCTATAATACTGATATAAGTTAAGCTTAGTCAATTGGAAAATCGGATTACCAACGAAATAATGATATGACAATATAATAAAATGAAATGTTTTTTTTAAAAAAGCGGTTTCTACCATGTTATCGATTAGTCACTTCTATTATGACAGTATCTGGCTCTCCACTACGTGATGACTAATAAATTCAACTGTTAAAACAATATTTATTTTTCTGAATTCCATACCATCAAAAAGTGGAACAAGAAAATTTCGTACCTAAGATAACAAATACCCCCCCTTGAGTTTATCTTCAATATAAAACAAACAGTAGTAAATAGTTCAAATGAAGTTTACTATGTCAATTGATCAAATTAGATTAAAAATTATATTTTTTTGGTTGAAAGTTTCTTAAGTAATCTGTTGAGTCAAGTCATAAGCTTCAAGGATTTGGTTAGCAACAATTATTTGTAATAGAATATACATTATTATATTATGGAAATAATTAAAGAAAGGGTTTCATTAAATTCCCTTAGTATTGTTTGCATGAATCTTCCCATTGATGTTTTGGACTGCAAACAATACTAAGTGAACTTCACCTCATTGCACAAGCAAGTGGCTATCAGGACTCAGTAGCTGAGTGAATAACGCAATGACGTTTGAAGCGAAAGGTACTGGGTTGGAGTCGCAGAATGAACATCAAATCTGAGATGCAGGTACATCCAACTGACGAGTCCCGAATAAGACGAAACGCATGTCCTGCATTCCACTGCTAGCCATTTTCCATTTTTACTTAAAAAGGTTTCATTAATTTATTAATTCATGTCGTTTAATAATTCACTTACAGATTCAGTCTAAAAGAATATTAGATAAACAAGTAAACAAATAATAGTATATAAGAACTTTCGTCTAAATTAGAACGAATAGTATTTGAGCGCCGAGTTGATGTAAGACATTAAATAGGAATAATATATTTGTAAAATCTCAGCAAATAAATTTGAAGTAAATCCAACGTTTCGACTGACAATCTGATTCAAGCTTTTTCAAGTAAATATTTCCTTTCCAGGATTTACTTCAAATTCATTCGCTGAGATTTAACTTATATATTATTCCTATTTAATGTCAAACAAATAATAGATTTATGAGATTTGTAAAGGGGGGAAAATAATAATCGGAAATTATGGATTATTTATGCAAAATATGCTAAGAGATCTAATAATGGTAAAGTTGTTTTTGAATTCAATGAAGTTAGTGTTTGAAATGAGAATATCTAATTAGTATAATGATAAATAATTGTAAAAGTAGAATAAGTAAATAATTAGTAGTATATTATTATTATTTAATAAGAGTATATTCAGTTGATTCAATATTTCTTAAGTGAAGACAACAAATATGGATTAGTTGAAGTTAGACATTAACACCATTGGATGCCAGCCGGCTCAGTGGTATAGAGGTTAAGTGCTCACACGCGAGAATGATAGGTATTGGGTTGGAATCTCGTGAGGGGGGATCGTAGATGAGCTCTGTTGAGAAGTCCTACAATAGGACGAAACGGCCGTTCAGTGCTTCCAGGTTTTCCATGGTGGTCTAGCTTCAATCGACTCACGCTTTCAACTATGAATACAAAAATAAAATTAAAGACGTACAAAATAGGAGAAATTATAAAAAATAAGACTAGATTCATTTGGTAATGTTTCGTTGAATCTTCCCATTGATGTTTAGGACTGCGATTGATCAGTCGCCTATTGGCACATGGGCAACTTGTGCGTATTGCCTCGATATAGCCTTGATTCGCATTATAAGTAAAGATGAATAGTGGCTAGCTATGGAATCATAGGCGCACGATTTGTTTATTTGCACAAGAAAGTGACCATCAGGATTCAGTAGCTAAGTGGATAACGCGACGGCGTTTGAAGCGAATGGTACTGGGTTCGAGTCCCAGAGTGAACATCAACTCTGAGATGCAGGTACGTCCAGCTGACGAGTCCCAAATAGGACGAAGCGCGAGTCCTGGATTCCACTACTAGCCACTATCCATCTTTGCCTAATAGGATTAGATGTACGAAAAATTCACTTAGTATACTGATGATTAAATTAAATTCAGCCCCTGAATAAGATTAATTCATCTGAAAGAATTTGTCCTTTTTAATGGTGTTCATTTGGGTGTTTTAGGTAGATAAAAACTTTTATTGACTCATGTCTGCTAACAAGTCAGCTGTTTAAAATTACTTTTTTGTAAATAAAAAGCTATACAGAATTATTTTATGACTATTATTGGTTTCTAGATGTAAAGTGAGATTGATGATCTAAGTCAAATTGGACAAGGTAAACATCAACCACAATTTTTTTTATAAGATTATAATAAACAAAATTATTTTCACTAACCCAACAGGTTTTCTAATGGGTCTCATATGAATTTTCCATGTTGCAACGGATGATGAATGAGGATCTGCAGCATAACATCTCCATAAACATTGAATTAATGTGGCAGCTGGAACACGTCTTCGAATCAGATGTTTTTGTCTTTGATGTTGTTGTACTTTCAGAGCGAAACCGCTACCTAATATACCCTGAAATTAAAAGACACTTAATATATTATGTATATGTAGAGTATTCAAAAAATTATATTTATTTTGCTCTGTTCATTACTCAATAATATACCATAAAAATGCCAATGTGTTTTAAACAAAGTATTTAGCTATTACTTAAAATAAAATTCAGGACTTTTGACCAGTAATTTCTGTGTACCTTAATGAATTCGATATGGATGGTACCATAGTTGCTAGAAGACTATGTGTATTTGAGATTGTCCACAGTCGTTTATTACAAAACTCAGGATTTCACTGGTTTGGTCAATTAATAAGACATTTTTACAGCTAAATGACTTTTCTTGTCAAAAAGTGACATTATCTGGAGAATTGTTTAAAACTGAAGAACACTAGGAAGGATTGTTATTCTCAACCTTTAGCCAGTGGAAGTAACCACTAAGCAAGTCTTGCAGCCAACCTGATATTCATCAATTACTGAGTCTGAACAGTCTAACAACAGAAATTAAATTAATAGATTATTCCGTTTAGTGTCCGAAGTTTATCATTTCACAAAATCCATTAATTAGTTGCTGTTTGAGATTTTGATTTAATCCCAGTCAGAGATATTTATCTAACAGTTCTTAGGCGGAGTTTACATAAGTATTTAAGAAGTGTTGTGATTGCTGTTTCTTACTGTACTATGCATTGTCTAAGAGACTGTTTTTCTGCTAACCGGCAATAATTTCTCATTAAAATATTCATGTTGTATTCATGCTTAAAATTTTAGCTCGTTACACTTACAAGTTACTGGTCTTGATAACTGTTGTAACTGAGGTAAACTATTGTTAATAAGTTCCAGTTGATAGCATTTCAAAATCGACTATTCAACTTTCAAATAAAGTCAATATATTTGATATAATCTACAGATGTAAAAACTTGATTAGAATACAACGTTTCAATGACAAACAATACTCAGGAGACATAATCAGTTATTGATTTATTCTTATAGGAGACACATTTTCAACATCAGAATTAATGGATTTATTGAATCTTGAACATAGATTGAAATTATTTTGGCATAAATTAAAACGAACTAACGATTGTTTGCTGTGCATTTTTAATGAATCTGTTTTTCTTTTTTAAGAGATCACTTAGTTCACTTGCTTCATTAATTTTCCGGAAAAGATTTTGTAAATTCAATCTGAAAATAATCGAATGACCTAGGAACAAACATGATTTATCGATCTTTTTATAGGTTTTGCTTGGATTCATTGGAAAGTTAATCAGATCATCACGTCTTATTTAAGTTTTCAATCATCAAAATGCATGGCTTGAACAAATGTCTTAAAGTATTTACATATTTATTCAATATTGAAGTTCATTTAATATATAGCAACACTCCCATGACTTATTTCGATTAAGATTGGTTTCTGTCATACCTTTTTATTAACTTATTTAACAGAAAGTGTTCATAATCATGTCCGTATAATTGTGTATGCTTGATCACATGTGACAGACTACGCACATATCTCTCTAGCTTAAATGTTGATAGCTTAGATATTGCTTGATTAGTAACTCTACCATGTATATATGTGCTTGAATCCTAGTAATAGCTTTTGCCTTGCTTGCTTAATCTTTGCCGTGCCTAACTGAGCCTTGATTCGATTTGACCATAAATCCGCCTCTGTATTCGCTCGCTTCTTTGATCCGATTCGCTCGACATGCTTGTAACTTTGTTATCTGTGCTATCCACTAATAAACTGTAATCGCCGCTTTTTACTGACTTCTGAATCTAAACACCGTTGGGATTTATATAATGACGGTTATCAAGGTGATTGATTAACGAAGCTAACGTACTACAAGTAAATCTATGAATTATGGATGTAATTTTGGGAATCATAAATATATCAATCTGTTTAAGCAGATTATAATATACTATTAAATATAGAAGTTACACCATTAACTTGTCCATTATGAGTAAAAGCCAAAATATAAAAAAAACATTGAATTAGACAAATATAATATACAAATGATAAATACAATCATAAATTTAATCCCTATGGAAATATCCGTAGAAGTTTTGGAGTTTTATTCACAACAGTTGTCCAACGATAAGTCAATAATGTAATATATTTATATCATTGTCCTATGTCATTTTTTTTATTCATTTAGTGACCTTATGATGCAATATGATATGTATTGACTTTTATCTGTTTATATAATTATCATTAGCTTAGTGTGTATTGCTATTTAAAGAGAAAGGTTCTGAGTTCTAGTCTCCGTGTAAACATTAACACAGGGATTCATATATACGCAGCTTTTGAGTCTTAAATAAGGTAAAACGTGAATTACTTTGTTAACCACAATTCCTTTATCTACTTGTCTTGTTAAGTTTGTTAGGTTTTTGATTGAGACAATGAATCGGTGAATGTTAGATCACCATTGAAAATCCCGCATGCGGGATAATGAATGTGTATTGTCAAGTAGTCCCATACTAGGACGAAACGGCTGTCTAGTTCTTCCAGGTTTTCAATAGTGGTATAACATTCATAGGTTCATGATCTCAATCAAAAAGATTATTTCTTTGTTCATTGTCATTATTTTTATCATTATTTAATGTATAATACATTTGGTTGCATTTTAAACAGTACATCAATGGGAAGATTCAAACAAACAATACTAAGTGAAAATAAAACTTCATCCCATTGCACAAGCAAGTGGCTATCAGGACTCAGTAGCTGAGTGGATAATGCGATGGCGTTTGAAGCGAAAGGTACTGGGTTGGAGTCGCAGAATGAACACCAAATCTGAGATGCAGGTACATCCAACTGACGAGTCCCGAATCGGACGAAACGCGCGTTCTGGATTCCACTACTAGCCACTATCCATCTTTGCTTACGATGCTTGTGAAATAAGGCTATATCAAGGCAATACGCACATTATGCACATATGCTAATATGAGGCTGACCAGTTGCAGTCCCAAACACCAATGGGAAGATTCAAACAAGTAAGAGTAAGTGAAAGTACATTTCTATTCAATATTTCTTTTACCAGTAATTTTATGCTACTTAGTCAAATCTAGACTGACTTACAAAGAAATTATTTAATTAGAAAATACAATAGTAAATTAAATGCACAATGATGAACAAAAATCATGGAATATTGAATATTGAAGATTTTTAGTAGTAAATTAAAAGATTATCGATATGACAATTCACTTTGTTTATTGATAAAAAATTGATTGTTTTAAAGGTATCATGATAACAGACATTTAGTTAAACACAAGCCTTATCAGCAAAGATTGGTAGCAGTAGAATCCAGGACGTGCATTTCGTCTTATTTGGGACTCCTCAGATGGATGTACCTGTATACCAGAGTCAGTGTTTACTCTGGGATTCGAACCCAGTACCATTCGATTCAAACACCATCACGTTATCCACTTAGGTATTGAGTCCTGATAGCTACACATATCTTAGCCACTATCTATCTTTGCTTATGATGCTTGTGACTTAAGGCAATATCGAGGCAGTCCGCACAGTATGCACATATACCAATAAGAAACTGATCAATCGTAGTCCTAAACAACAATGGTAAGATACAAGCAAACAATACCAAGTGAATTTAGGTGAACATTCGAGAAATTGACATATTAAAAACAGAACCGTAACTGAACTATATTTAACATGTACAAAGTGTTAATTCACCTATTATCATAATTTACAGTTGAAAGTGAGGTGATAACAACATACGCTTTTGAATACTAGATTAGGAAGTGTTAAAATTTAAATTCAAGATGGTTGTTATTAATGAACCAACTGAATAAATTTTCAGAACAGTAAAATAAAACATATACAGTAATTATGGCTTATGTAAGCGAATAACAATGTCTTCAATGACATAAACCTAAGATATTTCTGAACTATCTATGTAACTTTTTAAACCAAATGTAACCAGATGTAAAAGTGGTTAGGTTAATGACAAGAATATTGAAGATAATATCAATTAGCGAATAATTACATGAAAGTTCATAGTAGGTTAAAAATGAAGAAAAGAGTTATTGAAAGTTCTAGTCACTGGAGTCAGATGACACAAAAATATAGTGCAAAGAAAGGAGTTTAAAAGGTATGCGAAATAACAGTCATCAAAAGGAAAGGAAAATATTATTAAGATATCTGACTGGGTCATTTTTCATCAAAGAATCATTAGATGTATTAAAAATACCCTTTCCAATACAAAAACCATAGTTATTGGCTCGAACTACTATGACTTTTACGGTTTGTAAGAGGAAGATTCTAATTTTGTCTAAACGAGCACTTAATGGTTATTGTTGACCAAATATTGGCATAATGCAAAACCCTGTCGATTGTGAATGAAATAAGGTACACAATCAGAATGTCACATCTCTGATCATTCTATAGACAATGGAGAGCAAAACTTGGCTGTTTAAAATCCCTCGTTTATAACTATGATTTGCCTGACGTGTAGAATGTACGTAGATCATTCTTCTTTAAATTCATTGAAGTTCTTTCTGGTTGTGCTTAATAGACATTTAAAAAGAATCTTGTTAATTTAGTGTCCATCACTGACTTTTCAGTTTATTTATTTAAAAAAATTAACTGTACTCTGCTTATCAATATTACCAAACCTATCATCATATAATCGACTTTTATTTGCGAAGTTTGGCCTATTGTGCTTAAAATACTTGTCTAATTTATTAGTTGAATTCATGAGTCAATTAAAGCTAGACCACCATGGAAAACCTGGAAACACTAGACGGCTGTTTCATCATAGTATGGTACCCTCTTTCTGATTACATGTCTAATTATCTTAGAATGAAGCATAAATAGATAAAAGTGTGCATTATTTTAGTTTCGTTTGAATTTGCATAACAGAAATAGTTGAGAGTTTGTATGTGTGAATCACTAAAAGATTAATTTTTAATGAATAATAACTCACAGCAGGTAAAGCGAAAAATGAGATACCAGCCAATGCACAAAATGCTGCAATAATTTTCCCCATCCATGTTTTAGGCACTGTATCTCCATAACCGACTGTACAAAGAGTAATCTGATAAGTAAATTGAAAGAAAGAATCAAGACAAAAAATGAATGAAGAATTGAATAAAAAGTAGAATCTTTATTAAGAAGCTGACAGTGTAGTTTAGACTCAGTATAGAATTTACTCACTATTCAAGTTGAATATCATTAAGGAGTTTTAGAAGAAAAAAAACATTAAAATTAAATTTTCCCAAGCTGGTAAATCCTTATTTTCAGAATGAGGATTTGTAGAGATTGTGAATATTTTAATAAATGAATTCATGAGTCTATCTAGACTAGACCACCATTGAAAACTTGGAAGCACTAGACGACTGTTTCATCCTAGTATGGAATTCATAAGATCGCGGATGTGCACTGCTGAGGAGTCCCATAATGGGACAAAACGACCGTCTGGTGCCTTCATGTTTTCAACGGTGGTCTAGCTTTGATCGACTCATGAAATCAACTGTTAAAAATAATTAGTTACTTTATTTCAGTATCTGCCGGGGAATCATTAGGCATTGTATTTGTATACATGTACACTGAATGGGATAAAAAATATCTTAAGTTAACACATAATCGTTTAGTTCTAAAACGCGTTTATGTTTATAACTTAAAAATTAATGTTAAAAACTAATTGCAAACTGTTCAATTCTCTTTGAAACGTTTAAGTAAAATTGTTTTACATTAACCACAAGACTAGTTAAAATGATTTAAACTAATATTAAAGTCAAGATTATTTTATCAACTTAATAGAGGGAATTAAATGGGAATTGTTTTCACTGAACGGTTGGTGGACATGGAGGATCCACCTAGGGGAGTTGCAAAACCCTGATTCCAAACCAATGGTTCACATGAACTCCAGAACCCTGACGGAACAAATTGGGTATGGACCAATTATTGGTCACCGGCTACCGTAGGACTACATCCTCTGACGTCGCTCCACTGCCTTGTGGATAAAACTTTTAGATCGAAGGCTTAGGGAATGGCCCCCTAAGAAAATCACCTACTTCGGTCTGGACACCCGATCAGTATCACAGCCCACACACAAATCAAGTGACTTTGTGTGGCGCATATGTATTGGGTGCTCCTTTGTACTAATGTATTTATGTGTTCGAATAAATAATAAATATATACAAATTTTCACTGGACATGAAAACAGAATAAAGCATTTTTATTAATGCCTAATTCTATTAAATAGACAAGTCAGTTAATATTAAAGCGCAATAATCTAGAATAAAAAGGAAGATGGAGTTTTAATATTTTGTTTTTGTATGTGAAACAGTTACAGGAATAACTTATAAATCTTTAAACCATAGTGATGCAGAATAACTCATCACTAAAATTCTCTGACAAATAAATGAATGTACTGAGAAAAATATTTTGGTGATCTTCAATGGCGGCCTGTTTGAACATCTAGGCTACCTGTTCCTTCTATCTAGATATTTCAACAAGTTATCTAATTTTTTTGTTTCAACACATTATTATGGCTATTAATCGTATAACCTATTCAGATGCGTTTCCAAAAAGTGTACAACCTTTCGTTGTACAAATTACAAATGGCCCAATCAGAGATATCATGGTTGCTGGCAATATACAGCGAAAAGAATATACATTATTCAGATGTCGATTCCTGAACTGCTAACTTCTAACTGATGGTCACTCAATCTTTGTCATCAGGATCGATCAAGAAGTAAGAAACGGAAATTTGTTAAAACACTTTGTGCTGAGAGTTCTATATTTTACCAAAATTACAATACCGAATAAAGCTAATGATAATAATATAATATATAACGATATACATACTAATTATTTAAAGACTTTAAAATAGTTAATACGGTGTTTCAGTTCGGCTAATTAGCTTAATTACAATTTTGAACAGTTTGATTATACTTTAATACATTCCGACATCTATTTATTTAAAATCTAAATAATCAACCGAACATATCAACTGAAATATAAAAATAATCTTATTTAAACCAACCACCATGAAAATAAGTTGAAATCAATAAACTATAGAGGATGTTATCTAATGATTTAATAATGTAGTGTGTACTATTTATATCAATATAAGTAGTATATAACGCTAGTCAAGAATAGAATATCTGTCAGCAGAAGTTCGAGAAGGAAAGAACGAGAATAGAAAGTAATTGGTATGGAAATGCATGAACAATGAAGTCTGAGATGATTCACTGATATTTCCATAAGGAACAGTCAAGTTTGAGACGATTGATTGATATTTTGCAAATTAAGTATTTACTGTATGGTTTTTAGATTTTACTAAGATACTCCGTAATTTTTTGTTCGAATACATTCACTTGTCCCTACTTTTGTTGTCGTTCAATACAATAGTTTTATATATAATTGAAATCATGAGTCAATCGGAGCTAGACCACCATGGAAAACCTGGAAGCACTGGACGGCCGTTTCGTCCTATTATGTGACTCCTCGGTTAAGTGCTCTGGCGCGAGACCGGTAGTTCCTGGGTTCGAATCTCGCGAGGCGAGGTTGTGGATGCGCATTGCTGAGGAGTCCCACAATGGGACGAAACGGCCGTCCAGTGCTTCCAGGTTTTCCATGGTGGTCTAGCTTGAATTGACTCATGATCTCAACTATATAAAAAAACAAAAAAATTGTTGACAAACATTTGAACTCCATAAATTACAAGGAAATATTTGTTCACAGTGAATTAATTTCATACAACAATCGAGTGCTTTAATTATGACTGTAAAAGTTTACGTCATCAAAACTATGCTTCAGTTGCCTACTAGAAATATCTGTGTATACTATTGAACCTGTTTATATTAAGGTCCCTGTATGTTATTTTCGATGATCATATTGAAGTAAAATCTTCTTCACAGTTCATACTAATTATTAAATTGTGAATAGAATTGAAAAAAAAACATTTTTGAAATAGAAATTCTTTTTGATAAATCTATATGCTTTTATGGTAACCAGATTGCAATTATGTGGTCTCAAACAATGAATTTTAACTTATTTTCATTAGAGAAACGTTTTGACAATATACGTTGACAGTGATTCATATCATGGGTGTATGGTGTGACCTTTAATCGATGGATGTACGGTGCAAAAAAATGACTGTTACTGAATTCAATCACGTATCTTTCATTAGTAGTCAGGCATTACATCATTTTAAATTCGTATCAATAACCTTGGTTACTTTATTATTTGTCATATGGATCGGCAAAGCAAGAGCAGGATATTTACAACTGAAGAACATCCGCAACTCAAAACAACTGTCTGTCAACCAACACCAAGATCAGAATTTTCAATACGAATGTCAAGACAGTTCTACTGTGTGGGGTGGAGACGTGGGGAACTAGAAAAACCATCATCCAGAAGATATAAGTGTTTATCAACAGTTGTCTACGCAAGATACTTCGGATCCGTTGGCCAGACACTATCAGCAACAACCTACTGTAGAAGACAACAAACCAGATTCCATCCAGTAGAGTACGAAATAAAGAAGAAGCGCTTGAAGTGGATAGAACACACATTGAGGAAATCATCCAACTGCGTCACAAGGCAAGCCCTCACATGGAATCCTGAATGCCAAATGAAAAGAGGAAGACCAAAGAACACATTACGCCGAGAAATGGAGACAGACATGAGAAGAATGAACAACATTTGGACAGAACTAGAAAGGAAGGCGCAGGACAAAGTGGGTTGGAGAATGTTGGTCGGCAGCCTATGCTCCATTGGGAGTAACGGACGTAAGTAAGTAAGTAAGTAATGTGGTCTGTTTAAAAATCAATGTGATAATTTTTTAGTATATTGATTCATTGTAAAGAAAACTGAAAACTCAACCTACAAAATAAAAAACTATAAGTAACGAGAGAAATTCATTCAGAAATGTTGGAAGATAACGAACAGATATTCCGAAAAAGTCATAAATGTAGTGGTAATATTGAACTACACAAGAAAAGTGTCATTTGGAAAGTAAATAAGCAGACTAGCTTTAAAAATCTAGTAAGAGAGAAACCAATTCCTAATTTGTCTTAGTTTGAGATTCCTTAATGGTGGTTTTTACTTAATATCAGCTCGTTAATGATAAGCTAGACATTGACACCTTTGGATGCCGGCTCAGTGATCTAGAGGTTAACCGTTTGTACTCAAGCACGAACGCCCTGAGTTGATGTGCGCTGCTCAAGGGAATTCAATCATCAAATTATATGCATATATTTAAATGAAGAAAAAACATATTGATGACAAATATTGGGATGTGGAAAAAACTGATTAAGGATTTAATTCTCAAATACCTTTTGGCAATAAATACTAATTTTGTCTAAGTAATAATAGTTGTGATCAGTCCTCCACTGATGTATTCTGCTATTCTATGTCTTAAATACTATAAAACAAAAAAAAACATTTTGATTTAATCAGATGAAGCTAATTAATTAACCGGTAGGGTGATCCTTTCTTTACCAAAAATGAACACAATTTCATCTATTCAAGTGTGCATAGCATATGCATCTGTTGACAAACTATTGAAATAACTTTTTATTAACTTCATTATCAGGCTCTGCAGTCCATAATTGTGATATTTTACAAGGGGCCAAAATAAGGCATCCATTAATGAATTTGACGATGTTATATGTTGAAAATGGTGAAAGTTTGCATCCGTTACGACATAAATACTTTAAAATTGTGTTATTTGTAAGTTAGAGAGGTCATTTAATAAAGGTCAGAATGATTTAGAGTAGAGTCTCAAGTCACAAACAGTATAATAGTAATATAGTAAAATAAAAATCATGTGAGTAAAATGCATATTAGGCGAATTTGATATTGTTAATCGAAGTAATAATAATAATGTCGTTGTGTGAATATAATATGTAGTAAGAGGGGTGTTATTAAGGTAATTACGGTAAAAAAGTAATTCATGTGAATTGGAAAGATGAATGTTCAGATTAAGAAAGATATAAACACAAAAGGAGTTGGGAGGGGGATAAGAGGCTTATAATGTCTAGTTTAGGTATTTGGTAATCCAGTTGTGGACCAAGGTAAACATAGAGGTTAGATATATCTCTTTTGAATGCATAAGTTTGGTTTTCTGGAGTTGATCTAAATGGCTTCAGATATGTAGAGTAGTTGTAATCTAGCCTCTTCAGGTAGATTCTTTGTAACTTGATGTAAAACAAAGAAAGCTTCATCCATTTTAATATGATGTTCACTATCTACCAAGTGAGAAAGCATGGTACTATTAGTCAATCTAATGATTTCTTTTTCCCAACCATGTTGGTAGATATTCACGAACACACAATTATAAAGCTCTTTGAGTACAGCCCATGTAACTAGCTTCATCGGTATACACACATATGGAGGAGTCCATCATTGGTAACCTATCCTTGATTTGTTGTGTAAGTACTGGTTTGGTTGGAAAAAATTACGTGTAAATTGACGGCGTGGAGCGCCCTTTCAATAGATGTTTATCTTCACTGTTTTGTGTTACTAGGCTTATAATGTTTTATTTACGAACCCTAACCTAGTAAAAAAATGATTCAATCGAAAATTTAAGTATTCACGTATTCAAGAAGATGCTTCAAACCATTCCTATAAAGAGGTCCACTTAAAATTTATTGAGAAGTGATAGGACTTTGAATAATAGTAAAAGAAACTCTTGGTAACAAACTTTTTGTTGAGAATTATTAGTTTCAGTTAATTACTTTATAAAAAAGAATGTGAATAGAAAAGAAATGTAAGGTGACCTTTTTATATTTATATGATTATTCAAGATGATCATGAACTAAGTAAACATGTCTAGATAATATGTTTAGTTGAAAAGAAATCAAAAGAAGATTTTGCCCAAAAATCTATTCCCATTAATAGTGATTAGAAAGATGGTCGAACCCTAATAATAATCCTCATACTTACTTACTTACGCCTGTTACCCCCCAATGGATTACAGGCCGCCGACTATTATTTTCATAATAATATGAAAAGGTTTAATTGAACTGTAGTATAAATGTGTGATTAATCTAATTTTAAATCAGAATTAACTATTTCTATTAAGAGTATCAAACTCCACCTTTAGCTCCTCCGGGGGCTAATGCCGGTTCAAAGCCCGGATAAAGGAGGAGAGTTTGGCATGGGGTTAGCGATCCCATACCGTAGAAAATCAACTCGCTAAAAAAACGCTAACCAGAAAAAAATTAGGAGTATCAGATTATAACACTAAAAAGCGGTAAGATTACAATATTTTAACTTCATCTAAATAAATAATTGAACTTTATCTTACTTAGTAACAAAGTATAATGAAAATTACATCAAAGTAAGAGAGTTTCATTCGGTATAAGATAAAATAACACAAAGAAAAATATGCATAGTGATTATTATGAATGAAATTGGATGAATCAAATCACTTGAAGAGTCTTTTTTTTGCAAAACGATTATTCTTTAATCTCATCAAAAGAAATATACATGGAAGAAAATCAATGAGAGATTAAATCAATGTTATCGGTTATACATTTTTCTAATGATAAAGTTAAACAATTAAAAGTTAATTGTCTTCTCACTTTCAATACCTATTAGTTACTTAAATTTTAATAAACTTATTAAAGAAACTGGTAGAATAACCTTTATTGATTCAATGAACTAACCAAATCAAAAGTAAGGACTTATAATAGCTGTTACTGTTAAAAAAGCATCCTGTCGTAGATACACTAAAACGATTAAATGAGTTAAATTCACTTAGTATTGTTTGTTTGAACCTTCCCATTGATGTTTTTAGGACTGCAACTGGTCAATACGCACAGTTTGCATATATGCCAATTAGAGACTAACCAGTTGCAGTCCTAAAAACATTAATGGGAAGATTCAAACAAACAATACTAAGTGAATTTAAACTTCACCACATTACACAAGCAAGCGGTTATCAGGACTCAGTGGTGGAGTGGATAACGCGATGGTGTTTGAAGCGAGTGGTACTGGGTTCGAGCCCCAGAATGAACATCAACTCTGGGATGCATGTACATCCGCCTGACCAGTCCCAAATAGGACGAAACGCGCGTCCTGGATTCCACTCTTAGCCACTATCCATCTTTGAGTAAATGAATTGTTTACCAAACTAGATATCATCTTCATTATATTCTATCTACTGGGAAACATTGCTGTTAGTCATTGATTTGTAACATACAGACAAACTATGTTTTAGCTCAAATTCCCTAAACAATACATTTTAATAACCGATTGTGTGTTTGTAACATGCTTCGAAATCATTAGTTTCTCTACTTTGACAGTCATAAAGTATGTACATGCAACCGTTTTATTACCATTTGAGAACTACGATATTTTATGCATCTTCCAAAATATCATAGTTATCGTCATTGATCAAACTGTCCCATTCTTTTTGGACGATGAGAACTGACCCACCTTGTGAGGTAAAAGTCCTCAAGGAACAGCAACTTTTGGAGCTCCACAATTCACAAGGCTTATGAAACCTGAAATTCTTCCGAATTGTGGACGTTAAGTAACTCTGTCTTTGATCATCTTCGTCTCCAAACGATGACCAACATCAAGTGGAAACACCATGTTAGCAATGAGGAGGGTCGGGAACGCGTGTTCGGACACAGTGACGATAATTCAACCAGTATCACCCTCTTGAATCACTAACTACGATATCTTGGATATGTCTTACAACTGTTGTCCCAGCGAATTCCGCGGTGTGCATTATTTGCCAACGCTGGAACTGGTTGGAAAAAGCGGAGGGGTGTTCAGTGTATGACATAGTGTCGTGGTATGAAAGAAACCTGTACAAGAGTGGCTTCTGTCGGTGCTTTACTACTTTCTTTTTAGGCTCCTTTCGATAGTGTAACACAGTGGCTTCAGACGTTATCAGATATGGCTTAGAATAGAAACCAGTGACCATCCCTCTGTAACTTTCTATTCCTTTTTCATAAAAATGGAGGTAACTTCTTGTTATTTTATTCATTTCTATAAAATTTAGATAAATATTTCTTGACTATGAGAACAAAACATATTGGATACATATTAATTGGAGATAGGAAAGTTTCAAATGTTAAATCAGTTAACGTGTGAGAATTGAATCATATGACGGATTGACTACTGGGTAATTAGTATAAGATCAAGTAACAAAAAAACCTCAACTTATTACAGATTTACATATGTATGTCCAAAGATTGCAAAATGTTAAGTCGTTAGATATAATGAGAAAAAAATAAAAAGTAAAGAGACAATGTAAAAATAATGGTCCGTAATAAAAAATATATGGTTAGAAGACTAATTTATTTATCAAGATTGTGATACCGATACTCGATTTAAATTGCATAGTGTTATATCTTGTGGCCGAGTGGATGCCTAGTTAATGTGTGACTTGATGAGACCGCCAATCAGAGAGCTGCGAATTATCGACTGGAACAGTGATACACGAAACCGTACGAGCAGTCTAGAGTACGTATCGGCCCTGCTTCTGCCTAGCCCATCCAGTTAAGTCCAAAACATCAATAACAGCCTCTGTGGTATGAATCATTAATCACAAACATACTGGGTTTATATACCAACCAAACAGACCATATCGTACCATAAAATAGAAAATAACATTTGTACAATATTTAGCCAAATGTGGCTGTGAATAGTAATCAATAAACTGATGATAACTCAAGAATCGTATAATAATAGTTCAAAGGTCAAAATAAAGCTAATGATAAGAGGAACACGAATATGATTAGGTTAGTTACTTAACAATTATACAATAGGAAATATACATATTACATTGGTCCACAAATAGTCCTCAAAAGTTACCATTCACAATTCTCTTCGGGATGCAACACATAGATACAGTGAATTATGATCATTTAATCTGTGAAATTTTATTTTAAACAGTCAAACTAGAAAATGCAACTATGTAGTTAACTTTCATGTAGAGATGTTAAGAAACTTTAGAAATATATATATTGCTCTAACCATCGATTGGACAAGTAATATGTTCCAATTATGATGACTGTGTCAAAATGTTAACTGTTTCAAAAACGATGTTTCATCAATCATTTTTGGTGAATTTTAGATACCCGTTTCATCTTTGTTTAAGAACTTTTTGGAATAAACATTTACAATTTTAGAAAACATCCTGTAACCCAAAGCAAAGAGCATTTTCCAAACTATTCTCTTCAAACTACCCAACTTTATTATAAGTTTACTGAAGTTTCAAATAAGCTAACTATATATTGAATAATATTCTATTGTCCCTTGACATTCAAACGAAAATTATATCACTGGACTTTTATACAATGTTTTATATATTTCAAATAACAGAGTTTGTAACATCTATATGACTGGTGAATGGCTGATGCATCAAAATTATCAGATGCTGATTATGGATCATAGTTCGTATCGGCTGATACATATCAATAATGAATGTATAGATTTTAAAGAGAACTAATGTTCAGCAGAAGATTTCAATACATGTTCACGACTAATATAGTCAAAAATGTTAAGACTAAGCCGTACAACTCATTATTGTTTCATGGATCGAATGTAATAATAATAATAATATTAGTGATAATAATAGACCAAGAATCATCACAACTACTTTTTAAGCAAAAGTGATAAACACATTGTATTGTTTGGTTGAATCTTCCTATTGATGTTTAGAAGTGAAATTGATCAGTCTCTTATTGCCATATGTGCATACTGTGAGGACTGCCTCCATATTGCCTGGAGTTACAAGCATCATAAGCAAAGATGGATAGTGTCTAGAAGTGGAATCGAGGACACGCGTTTCGTCGTATTTGGGACTCGTCAGCTGAATGAACCTACATCTCAGAGTTGATGTTCACTCTGAGACTCGAACCCAGTACCGTTCGCTTCAAACCATCACGTTAACCACTTAGCTACTGAGTCCTGATAACCGCTTGCTTGTGCAATGGGGTGAAGTGGATAGCACGATGCCTGAGATTCAGGTAAATCCAGCTGACGAGTTCCAAACCGGACGAAACGTGCGTCCTTGATTCCATTACTAGCCACTATTCATTTTCACTTAAAGTGATAAATAGTTTAAAATGTGTGCAAAAATGATATGTGAATGTGATATTGATAAATTCATAATAAGGTAAATAAGTAAACAACAAACATTGATAGAAATATAGCTTGAAAGAAATCAGTTATTGTTAAAGAATATAAATTTGAGAACTGTTCATATTATTTCTTAGTTTCTATGTGTTGCCAATTTTTTTGTTTTTAGTACATCTTCAGTGTTCCCAGTATCGTTTAGTTAAAATTAAAATTAAGTATAAATTAAAACTTTTTTACATGGTACCACTGAAATTTTTCGGCACGTTGGAATCAACAATACAAAGGGATATTCAACCAATATGTGACATGGGGATGAACACTTAGCTGTTACTTACTATGACAAAATTAGGTCATGAAACTTTTATTTAGTTCTTTTCCTATGTAATCAAAGTTATGAATATATATATATATATATATATATATATATATATATATATATATTTCTATATAGTATAAAGTTGATTGGTAGGCATTGTGTTTAGTTTTTACCCTATTTCTTTTATATTTAACCAATTAATATTACTTAATTTGTCAGTTTTTTTTTTCTTTCGATTTTAATTATTTATTTCTATTTTGAGGACAACTGTTGATGAATCACTCCAAAACTATCGGATATATTGGATTGTCCTAAATTGATGATAATTATGTTGACATTTCGCTTACCGGTGGTAGGGCATAGAAAGATATTATAGCCAAACATGAACATCCTGCAATAGTTTTGCCCAAACCAGATTGTGGTACGCTATCACCATAACCTACAGTACATAATGTTATCTAATTTATGTATTTAAAGTAAGGAGAAAAGGAGAGTAAAATGATGTATGTATACATATATATACATATAGATCAACAAATATATTATAGTTTTCTTCATTAAAATCGTCTAAAAGAAGCAATGTAATAATCAAAAAAATAAAAAAAGAAACCGACTATTTCAGTAAAAGTGCTGGTGAATAAAATATTGTACAAGATTGTATTGTTTTCTTCAATCTAGCAAAGGATAGGCAAACTGTAATCGTTAACTATTGTAAAAGAAAGATCAATTCATCATGTTTGTATTATATAATCCATATGGTTTTTATCCTCTATTAATATTACGTAACATTATAATTTTTAAGGAAATCAATATGTATCATATTTCTATACAAATATATGTTACTGAGGAGAAAATGTCAATTCGGTTTTATTTTAAACTTACCTCGATCTTTTTCGGTTGTTAACAATATGAGAAGATTGATTAACATAAACACAAGGATAAAAGAATATATATTCAAAGGTATGAATAGAATATCCATTTTATTCATTCAAACGTCATAACTTACATAGTTTACTTTGACTAGTAATGTTATAGAAATGAAACAAATTATCATATCTGATTATTTATTATAAACAGTTTTAGTGTAAACTTAACCGAATGTATATGTGAGAGTTGAAAACGAAATGTTTTCGCGCGGTAAATGTAACATGGAATGAATTTTGATTTCGTCACTTGTTCTCTCAAGAAGTGGCTTACATTGAGTTATGAAACGTCAGAAAACTTAATTTTTTACTCACTAGGATATTACAAATATATTAATTCATTTATTAAGTACATTTGTATACCTTTGTGGTATGTGCTACTGATGTCGACAGATATAAGTAGTATGTATCATCAATCAAAAGTTAGGTTAGGATGATCAAAGAAAAAAGAACGAGAACAAAGAATGATTGGTGTGGAGACGAAGGAACAGTAAAGTCTGAGATGATTGATTGACATTTTGTCAATGAAGTATTTATTGTATGGTTCACAGATTTTACTAAGAGATTCTGTAATTTTGTATTCAAATACATTCAACTGTCTCCACTTGTGTTCTCGTTTAGAGTATTTTATTTCTTCTAAGACTAGCTAATCTGAAGAGATTACAAAGATTCACCTGTCTAGTTTTAGTATCAAGCAGCTAACTCATTTAAATTAATTCCAATGTAAATGCTTTAGTAATGAATTAATTCAATATATCTTAATATAAGATTGTAAATATACTTTATTCGCTATACATTGTGAATGTAGTAACTTAAACTGTAATATAATCCAGAATCACTTCTTTTTTGAACTACTAATTAGGAGCTTTCATAAACGTGTTGAATATGTTCATATTACTAATCAATTTTATAGTTTATTATTGAAACGTTTCGTCAAATTACGATTACATTGGTGATATATGTTAATTTGTACATTTCTGTAAAGATCTAACCGGTTGAATACTTTGGATTTTATTAGTGAGCGTCGAATAAATAAAACTTATTATTATTATGTGTATAGTTTTTTTAACTTCATCAGAATAAATCTATCACTTGAGTAATAATGAAAGCAAATATTGTTTTGTAGGTATATTTCATCAAGATGGATTTAATAATATACATTTTCAGAAGGGGGTTTTGTGTAGATTTTAGTAATTTCATATGGTTGAGATCATGAGTCAATTGAAACTAGATCACCATGGAAAACCTGGAAGCACTAGAGGGCCGTTTCGTCCCATTGTGAAACTCCTCAACAGTACGCGTCCACGATCCCGCCTCACGAGATTCGAACCAAGGACCTACCAGTCTCATGCCAGAGCACTTAACCGATAGACCACTGAGCCGGTCGGCATGCAACAGTGTTAATGTCTAACTTCAACCAATCCACGAAATTGATCAACCATTCACCAATTGTCTTCAGTAGGTTGATATCTCCCAACAGACCTTATTAAACTCCACTGGTGAGGAGTTCCACAATAGGACGAAACGGTCGTCCAGTGCTTCCAGATTTTCCATGGTGGTCTAGCTTCAATCGACTCATGATCTCAACTATATAATATACATTTCCTAAAAATACTCTGCTAATAAAGGCTAGTTAACGTATTTCAATCCTATATATTTGTTATCAAAGATGATTGCCAATTATAAGTAACGATTACTTTAAGTTGTTGTAGGTATCAATGATAACATTATCATCCTCGTTCATTAGAAGAAGTTAGTTATCATAATTGTTCAGTAAGCTTATACTTCATTAACTTTTAACAAAATCATACATGAATCAATCATTAAAATGTATGAATTTTGAAGATAGTAGAAAAGGTAACAATATGCATCAACAGCATAAGTATTTATTATCAAATGTTTGTTGAATCTCATATATTTTCATAGTTAATATCATGAGTCAATTGAAGCTAGACCATCATGGAAAACCTGGAAGCACTGGACGGCCGTTTCGTCCTATAATGGGACTCCTCATCATTAACTATTGCTCATTGAAGAAGATGTCAAATCTAATTGTGTTATCACTTAGTGATTATCAAATGTATATTGATTAGTTTGCTGAAATTTATGTTTGTTTGTTTTTTCCAAATGAAAATAATGAAATAAAACAGTGAAACTCTTACTTAGAAAACATTATAAACCTATTTAATATCCATTAGGTAGGACTATAATTATAATAGGAAGAAAAAAACAAACAAATAGAAAATCGATAATAAGTGAAACTAGAATAACTAAGTAGGTAACTAACTAAGTCTAATGAAATGTAAAACATATACATGATTAATTGCTTGAATAAAAAACATTAAAATGAAACGGTTATATAAATAAATAAACAATTTACTTACTACACCCCACCATAAAGCATCAGCATATGTACGAATTTTTTCATTTTCTTTTTTTTCAACTAAAAATATTAAAAATGAACTGAATAGAAGACCTAAAAATTCAATATACACCCGGTGTAAACCATTCCCTAATAAAGAATAGAGAAAAGGGTTAGACGAAACATAAAAAAGATTAAATGTAATCAAATGACGTAATATATTACGGATGAAATATGGAACATAGAAACAACAAAAAAAAAGAAAATTATAGAAATCTATTTGATAAGTAAACAAACACAGGAAAGAAAAAAAACAACAACAATTGGGACAATAACAATCGTCATAATTACAAAAAAAACACAGATATGATCGATTATTTTTTTGTATTATACAAAGGGATATCAGTATAGAGTAAACTATACGTGATATATATATATGGACGTATTGTGTAGCTGGATAAATTATTGAGACCTTTGTTTATATTTTTATTCCCATTTGTATTAAAACAAAGTTAAAAATCAAACTTATGGGTTTTGTATGTCCCTTTTAATGCGTATTATCCATATGGAAATGAGGAATAAATAAAAAACCAAACATGAATTATTGTTGTTAATTGTTTCATCATATGATTTTGTAAAGAGAGAGATTTATTTTATTCAATCATAGACTGATGCTATCTATAGAACTATTATTGTTATTCTAACTAACGTCCCTACCTTTCCGTCTCAGTTTATCTGAGATGAAATAGTCATCTGTTATACTAATATTCATGGAATAATGTATCACGAATATATATATATATATATATATATATATATATATATATATATATATATCACAAGATTACTAAGCAAAACGTCTATATAAATTAGTTTTTAATTAGTTTTAATCGATCAACTATGCATTTATATGCAATAGACTGGAGTGAATGTAATGATATATGAGGATAGAATAAATATTTTAAAATCAGTCAGTTAGTTACAACGTAGAACTTCGTACGTGCGTACATCAGTTCGTGTTGCCATACCACATTAGCACAGAGATGCAGTTGTCGATTCAAATCCCATAATGGTAGAAGTAGTAAGATTATAAGCATTAATGTGAAAGATTAGGGTTTGAAGATGTTATCGAAGGAGTATAATCTAGTGAAATAAATTTCGAAAGAGAAAAAAGATAGAGATATGAAGAATTCAGATTATTAGAATTTGGTAGAACACAAAGAGTAGATGCATCTTCGTCATTGCAAAAGATTTTGAACCATGTCATTCAAAGTCTCTAACCATCGGTTGTTATCATCTCGCGGATCCCAACTAGGTAGTCTACACCTACCAACATGGCTCAGTCCACTTGTCAGTGACTTCAGGGATTTGTGACACCTATTTTAAAGAATCTAATTGTATACCATGAGGTTTCATAATGATAAACTAATGGAAATTGAAGTGTAACGCATTTATTTGTACAGAAAAGCAATCTATTCCTTGGTATTATTTTATTACTAACATTCAATTTAAATCGCCTACAGTGTTGGTGTTCTTTTTTATTACAATTTCTCAAAATAGGGGTTTTTGGAGATTGTAGTAAGTGTAATAGGTGAATTCATAAGTCTATATAAGCTAGACCACTACTGGAAACCTTGAAGCATTTGAAGAAAGTTTCGTCGTAGTATGGGACTCTAAGCCCAGACCTTCGATCTCACGCGCGAACATTCAACCTCTAGACCACTGAGCCCGCCTGAATCCAACGGCGTTATTGGTTAATTCGTTCATGGTGTAAAATATATCTTTAAGACATGAAAGAATGATTTTCCATAAATTTATTCTCTTTACTTCTTTCACAATCACTATCAAGAAATATGTGCGAAGTTTTTGTGACTAATAATGTTTACATGAAGGTTCAAATATTTTTACAGCATTGATATTTTAAACAAAACTTTTACGCAACCAGAATGACTTAGTAATTTTGCACTTGATTCGCTCTAAAAGTATGTCTTATCAATAGGTTTACACTAACTGACAATATTGTTGCTAATAATATCATATCACTTAGGCTTTAGAGCTAAATGTTGTAATATGGCAATTAGTTTGGGTAATTTATCATCATAGCTCATACACTTTTATATTTTGTCTTCGGGGAGAATCAGTTGGAAATTTCACACCTAGGTTCATTGCTACTTGGGACTCATCAGTAAGAGATTGAACTCAAATGAGAAATCGTTGAAAATGACTATATCTTCCCCCATTGACGCATGTTAATTTTGAGTGTTGCTCATACTGAAAACTTTCTTTATATAATCGAAACGTAAGTCAGAGTAAAAATTTCATTTAAAGTCCCATGTAAACTTTTGTGTTTCACTTTCTGATTAATCCAAAACTCTCAAATAATCAAGACTAATTACATGTGGAATTTTCATATTGGCTTATAAATGATCGATGCAGAATAACTGATCAATATGGACCATTTGGCTGATACGTATTCTTTAAGTTTCGACACCTTTAAGTGATCTATGATACAATTGGGGCTGCTTTAGTAATAATGAAGTGCTCGGATAATCCGTTATTTTCATTTCAATTTTGAGATGATGAAAAATTAATTCAATTTTCTTCGTAATAACTTATGGTTACCTCTATCCGTAATCAATAAACGGGATTATGTTTTTAAATCAATAATACAAATACTTTTACTTACTTGTCTATGTGCCCATACAACGGATGCTAATAATTTAAATGATCCACCTCTACGATCCATTCGTATCATACGTAAAATCTGAAAGAATCTCAATCCTCTTAGTGCACTTGCTGCAAACATATTTCTATCACTGTCTACAGCAAGAACGACTACACTGGCGACAATAACAATGACATCTATTAAAGATCAATTGAAAAAAAGGAGTTTGCATTATTATTATAAAAAGAATAGCAAAATAAAATGTACTTCAAATATTTTTGTAATTGGCCAAGCACTATATGAATGTTAATAAAGTTATGTTCATATATATCACACGGATATACATTCAGATGATTGAATCTATTAATTCATTGCACTAAAGTGATGATTGATTATAATGAAACTTTGAAAACATTTACATTGGCACGTATTAGTTTATAACCCTAAGTAGTCAGTTTATTTTCATAAAAAGTCAACCAAAAAAAACTTATTTTATAGAATACGTAGTTTACAAAACTGGCTAGTCATTAAAAGTCACATAGAATTAAATAGTATTTAATTCCAGTTTGGAATTACTGTAAAAGGTGTTCACATGTCACCTCTATAGATTATACCATGTGACATAACCCTTCGCGGTGTGCTTTTTAATTGTAGAAATCTGTATATAAATTGAACTTTGATGAACCTTACTGCTCAAAAAATTTCTCAGTAGAATTTCAAAAATTCCTCTGGAATCTTGATGTATGTTTGTTCTCTGAGCTGGATGGTTGTCGTTCAGAAGGACTATGAAAGCTCCACAACCAAACTATCCAGCTCAGAGAACAAACCTACACCAAAATCACCCACCTGAGCTAAAAATCTTCACCATCTCTTCTGGAATCTCTTAATTAAATTCTGTATAATGAATTATAGGACAGAAATTTTATAGAGTTTGTTCAATTAGCTAATTATCTTTAAATTGGGTGGAATAAACATATGTCAATTTCATTATTCCTCTTTACGTTTATTAAAGAGCTTAGATTGTATTTACCTAAAAAGTTGTATCATTCAGAACTGTTAAACTGCTATATTCATCAAAACATGTATTAATAATATACAATCAATGAGTTTCCATACTGACCTACTCTATGTTATACAAGATTAGAGAAATGAAAAAATAAATAAATAAATGATTTATGAATTATAAATAAGTTATCCGCATATATATACATGTAAATGGCTAAAGGGAATTGAAGCATAACAACGGAAATAAATTTATATAAAAAACATATTTCAGTTTGTTAGTTTTAAAACTTAATTGTATCTATGCTACGAAAGTAAATCAAAGAGTTGATATCTGGTAAGTGAGTAACTAATAAAAGTACAAATTTTAAATTAGTTATCCACAATGTTAAATGTAAATCATTATAATCAATACTAAACTGTTTGGCGATAAATAAGTCAAGTTCATTATGAATCGTTTAGATATATATATATATACGCATAATGACAATTAGCGTAATACTTGTATGCATGTACGATATTGGTGATTTCATGTGGAATGAATGCGTCACAAGGCAGGCCCTCACATGGAATCCTGAATGCCAAATGAAAAGAGGAAGACCAAAGAACACATTACGCCGAGAAATGGAGACAGGCGTGGGAAGAATGAACAAAAATTGGATAGAACTAGAAAGGAAGGCCCAGGATAGAGTGGGTTGGAGAATGGTGGTCGGCGGCCTATGCTCCATTGGGAGTAACAGGCGTAAGTAGGAAATTAATGTGGAATGAATGTAATACTGTTTTTAATTTTCTCTTCTGAATTTTCTTGATTAGTAACAATTCGTTCGATAGAAAAAAAGAAGACATTTAAGAGCCCATTTTATTTAAGAAATCATCGTTTGCCTAATACCTTTACAATATTATTTATGAAGTATATAAAGGAAGATTTGTATGTTGTTATAAATGATTTTTTTACCTAAAAAGATGTTGATTCGCTTGAATCATGATTAAACTTCATTGAACTAAATACAATCTTTAGTAGTGACTTCAGTTTAACACTATTTGTTAAACAATAATTAGATCAAATAGTTTATGAGTTGAAGTCCTAACATTTCGTAGTATTAGTGCTCTGGCGCGAGACTGATAGGTTCTGGGTTCTAACCTCGCGAGGCGAGATCATGGATGCGCACTACTGAGGAGACCCACAATAGGACGAAACGGTTGTCCAGTGCTTCCAGGTTTTCCATGGTGGTCTAGCTTCAATTGACTCATGATTTCAACTGCAAAAATACTGAAAATCTCCACAAAACCCCTTCTGAAATAAAATAATGTTATTGTTATATCCTAGTGAAGACATAAGTACGAGTAACTTCCGGGATCTATTAATGGGCTATTATTCTATATATCTTGTTATTGTATAACTAATCAGTGGTTACATTTAATCCATATATATTTATCTTATTATAAGCTTTTTTAGCTTATGGATTATTATTATACGATTTACTGTCCCTAAATTATATTCAGTTTATTGATTATTGTATCCCACGTTCACAGACACATTTTGGCTTGATCTGGCATAAATATTATCTATTTTATGGTGTGATGCGATTTGTCTGTCTGGTATATAAACTGAGTATGCTTGAAATAAATGATTCGCATAGCAGAAACTGTAATTCGTGTTCTGGACTCAATTGAACGGACTAGGCGGACAAGGGACCAATAAAGACGCTAGACTGCTCATACCGGTCGAATGTCATTGATTTGGCACCGTGCTAAGATTGGAAAAGTCGTATTTCGATTGGTGGATAAATCATGTGATAAAAGGCCGGACATAAAATCATAACAGTTATTGAAAAGAATTTTCATAAACATATGTAGTGTTCAACATTTCTCATAGTTTAAACTATTCAATAATAATATAACTTACCTACAATACAAAATGGTCTTCTTGCAAAATGTAATCTTCCACGCCATGTTTGATATCTGGATCGGCAACCAGCACTCCATAAACGCAAACAATATTCAGCAAAAAACCAAAATAATATTACAAGTTCCTTTAATACATAAAATCAGAAATAAAAAAAATATTTTCAATTTTATGTATAGAATCATATCGATATTAATAAATAGATTAGAAATGTTCATTACATTATGAGTAAAACATATCATCTATAAAATAAGAAAAAAAAACTTTTAATAGTTGAGATCACGAGTCAATTGAAGCTAGACCATCATGACAAATTTGGAAGAACTGGATAGTTGTTTCGCCCTATTATGAGACTCCTCAGCAGCGTGTATCAACCATCCCGCCTCATGTCATTCGAATTATTAATTTTATATATTATTCTAAAAGAATATGGTAAATAACCAGCATGAAATGCACTTGTGGTGTAGGTTACTTATATCTAAATAAGTAGTATATGGTGATGATTAGGCGTAGAATGTATTTCAGGAGAAGATCGATAACGGGAGAACGGGAACGAAACGCAATTCGTATGAAAATACATGAGCAATAATAATCAGAGACAATAGACTGATATTTGCACAAGGAATGGTTAAGACTGAGACAATTGATTTATAGTTTGCAAATTAACTGTGTTCTGTTCACTACACACTCACTTAACATTATTAATTAACAACTAAAACTTAATACATAATGGACTTTTAAAAGTTATACTATTAAAACAAAGTTTCATATTATAAGCAAAGGTCGAGTCCAGGATACGAGTTTCGTACTATTTGGGACTCGTCAGCTAGATGTACCTGCATCTTAGAGTTGATGTTCACTCTGGGACTCGAACCCAGTACCTTTCGCTTCAAACGCCATCGCGTTATTCACTCAACTACTGAGTCCTGATAGCCACTTGCTTGTGCAACGGGGTGAAGTTTGAATCCACTTAGTATTGTATGTTTGAAGTTTCATATTGTTATCATTCTGTTATGTATATAATATATTTCAAGTTTAGTCAATAAAAATAAGTAATAGATCACTTGGATATAATTTAGAAACATAGACAAAATGACGATAATATTGTAAAACCGCTAAATTGATGAACTGAATATATCAAAATAATAATATTATTACTATTAATGATAAGTGAATTAGGTTTGGTAAATAAATATTCAATGTCGAATGTAAAGCCTAAAAACAACTTTTTTTAAAAAGATAACTTGAAAAATGTGTTGCTAACCAATGGACCTTTATTCGCCTTCTAATAATTTACTAGAATCTCCAGGAAACCCCCCTTCTGATAATGATCATATGCTCACTATTGCCTGGCTCCATAAAGTAATTCCTGGAGTTCTAGTGAGAAGTCGTGACCAGTGGAGAGGTAGAGACAGGTATTTACCTCAGTACAAGTACAAGTTGGTCGCACAATTTCGTGGATTGGTTGAGGTTAGACATTAACACCGTTGGATGCCGGCTGGCTCAGTGGTCTATCGGGTAAGTGCTCTGGCGCGAGGCTGGTAGGTCCTGTGTTCGAATCTCGTGAGGCGGGATCGTGGATGCGCAACAATAGGACGAAACGGTCGTCCAGTGCTCCCAGATTTTCCATGGTAGTCTAGCTTGAATTGACTCATGATCTCAACTATATAAATTTTAAAGTGCTTAATTTTATCTTGTTTATTTGTTTAAATTCAGCACAAATTTAAGGGTAATGATGATGATTACTTGTAATCATGAATAAATAAATATTTCATAGATTAACTTCATGTGATAAAAATCCACTTGTATTTCTCAATGATAAAAAATTTCTGTTTCATAGTTACAAATGTTGGACAAATACATAACTAATCAGTTCATGTTGGTATTGTTTGGATGAATCTTCCCATTGATGTTTAGAACTTCAATTGATCAGTTTGTTATTGGCATATCTGCATCCTGTGAGGACTGCTTTATAAGCAAAGACGGATAGTGGCTATCAGTGAAATGCAGGACGTGAGCTTCGTCCGATTTGGGACTCGTCAGCTGAATATACTTGCATCCCAGAGGTGATGTTCATTGTGGGACTTGAATCCAATATCGTTCGTTTTAAACGTCATCGAGTTATCCACTTAGCTACTGAGTCCTATCAGCTCATGTTTTCAAGCATTTTTTCACTTATTGTCATAATATATACCCGGGTACCTTTGATAAACCCTTTATTTTTATTAGAATAGAGCAGCCAGTCCCTAACCTAATACAGAAACGCAAGTTTCTATCTAAATTGTTCAACAAATGTCAACTTTTCAAATTGATGAGGAGAAATGTTGAAAAATATGTTTTCCAGTGAGAATCAAATGTAATGAGTAGAATGAATAGTTCACATACTGCATGGAATACTAATGATTCACATTAACATGTTATTTTCACATCTTATAGTAGGAATTAGTATTTTTCTTTTAATACAATTTCTATTAGATGATCTGTTTCTTTTGATTTGTATTCATAGTGATTAATTGTTTACACATTGTTGCCTTATGATTTCCATTACATTGTTCATATCACTGATTATTGAATGATTTCAGGAAATGTCGAATAGTTAAAACCCATCTTGAACTAAGACATTTGTAGAATTAATAAGTCTTTTATAATTTTAGTAATAAAGTTAATGTGAAACCTGGATTTCTATCACCAAACTTATAAACATCTCTTTTTCTTAGCATATTGTTTTGTAGTTGAAAGCGTAGGTCAATTGAAGCTAGACCACCAGGGAAAACCTGGAAGCAATGGACGACCGTTTCGTCCTATTGTGGGACTCCTCGACAGTGTGTATCCACGACCTCGCCTTGTTTTAACCTATTAATGTATTCTAATAAGTGTGCTTTTTCTCAAATTTTGATCAAATTTAAATTAAACTCTAACCAGTACAATAAACTTTCCTGTATTATATATATATATATATGTCACCCGATTCGCGACATACCTAGATACTCATTTAAGGATGAAATCATATATACTTTGACAGAAAGGTTTATGTGTTATACAAAATACTTTATAAACTTTATTAAGGAATCAATAGATGTGTATAATCGGCTGTCATATACTAATATATTTTTTCATATAACTATAAATACGAATGTACAGCCTAAGTAAATGATTTCGCCGAAAACAAAATTTTCTTCTCTGACTTCTTTTTATTCTTATTCAATGACACAATGGTTTATTTTAATATCATATCATCTCAAATATATAAAGGCGGCCTGCTTGAATATCTGGGCTACCTGTTCCTACCGTCTAGATATTTTAACAAGTTGTTTGTTTCTTTGTTTGTTTGAATAGATCATTATGTCAATTAATTGCTTAACCTATTAAGGTGTGTTTGTGAAAAGTTTATGACCCTTCTCTGTACAAGTTACAAAAATGTACAATCGGAGACATCGTGATGGCTTGGAGTATGAATTGAAGAGAATGAATATTATTCAGTGCGCATCCACTATCTCGCCTCGCGCGATTCGAACCCACGACCTATCAGTCTCGCGCGCGAGCTCTTAACCTCTAAACCACTGAACCGACCGACATCCAGCGGTGTTAAAGTCTAACTAATTTGTTTACATAAGTCAAGTTTGTTTAATAAATTAAGGTTTTATTGGCCAAGTTGTACAAAAATTACAGTAAATACGTTCTTTGAGTTGTGCTTTTTTTTAAAGAAAAGGTTCTTTTTCGAAAATCTAGTCCAAAAGTGTACATTAACGTATATGTAGTTGGTAGTTGTCCATATTTGTGAATTGTGACAACAAAATATGAATAAGTCATTGATTTCCATCTAATTAATAAACATATATTTTAATCTTCTTATATAAGATTCTTATATGATGTAAAGAAATAATGTGATAAATATTCTGTAGGATGGTTTTTTTTGTTACAAACTGACAACAATTAATAAAGGAATGAACATTGATTGTCATTAAATTACTACTTGAAGGGGGATTTTGTGGAGATTTTAGTAATTTCATAATTGAAACTGTATAACAGTGTCGAAGTGAAACACTGAATTCTAACTCAAAAATAAATAATGATGAAACTTGGTGTGATAAACAAATGATTGTCAATGTTCACTGATGATGATTCCTAGAACAGAACAAGACATTTGTTCATTGCTATTTGTTTTAGTGATTTGCAAGTTGATTCCAATCCTTGATGAAATCTACTATGAAACAGTATTGATATCCAAAAGCTTAAAACACTAGTAAGACAAATTAAGAATAATATGCTTTCTTTAAGACTTGTTTTATACTTATTTCCACAAGACTTTACATAAATCGAAAACTAGAAGTGACCATGACACATAATGATCAGGAAAAATAAGTTCTAGCTAACTTATTTGAGAGATGTTATTTGGCTTTAACAGTAACAATAATGATTATTCGTTATAGATATTCAACATCTTAGCTTTCATTTAATTTTGATATTACTATAAGTGCAGTAGCTTGTCAGAAATTAGTCTATTATAAACGGAATCGATATTTACCCAGGTTTGGTAGTCGATGTATGACTGTTAGATCGAAATACTATCATATCATAAATCGCTTTGAATGAACTCGATAATGATTTATGATTAATGAATGTTTTTCACATTTGAAATGACAACGTCCCTTCATTATTAGCCTCTTTAGTCATCAACTCTTACTAGAAGTTTAAACATTCTGGGTATGTTGATCGTTTCAGCTATCTTCGAATTCTCGTTTTTTCAAATTATTATTGTGAATTGTAATAATTTGTAATGACTGATATGTATACGAGATTCCAAGTTGTTTCCATCATTATATTAGTCGCTATCTGAATCTTATTCGTCAGAAAAAGGCAATACATAGGATTAGTATCAAAACTAGACGACTTAAATTAGACAAACTTCAATCTCTTATTATACTTATACTTATATACTTATATACTTATATCCATATAAGTAGTATATGGTATCGGTCAGACATAGAATGTATTTTGACAGAAGACCGATAAGAAAAGAACTGAAATGATGCGCAATTGATGGGAAAATGCATGAACAATCGAATTAGAGAAGATGAACTAATATTTACAGAAGGAACAGTGAAGATTGAGACAACTGGTTGTTAATTTGCAAATTAACTGTTCATTGTATGGTTATCAGAATTTAGTGAGATAGTCTGTAATTTTTGCTTAAATACATTCGATTGTCCCCAACTAGTGTTTTGTTCACTACAATATTTCTATGTTATAAAGACACTGGAAGATGAATGAAAAACTTTAAGTAAATGTTATATTACCTACCATATAAAGTAAAACTCGTCCAGCTGATTCTGCATACTCATTAATAGTAGATAATACACTGAGAATAAGACATCCAAAGACTGAAGCAAATCTATATTATGATAAAAAGAAAATTTAGAGAGAAACAAATTAAGTTTTGCAAAAGAATGAATTTGAAAACCATAGAAAATGACTTTTTCATTTACTGACATTTACGGTAAAAGTAATAGACAATCCGACATACTTTCCAATAAGTATACACTTCCTGTTGCTATATTAAACAGGATTATTTTAGATGAGATGCTTTTGTAGTTGCCAAGGTCAGTATAACCTATATAAATCTTGTAAATAATTGAATAATTTGTCTATAATAACATAAATATTTTGACTTATAATTTGATTTTCTTACTTATTTCTGTTTTGAAACGTAAGTTTTCAGATTTTTTTATATTTAGATGTCTATCTTTTTATTAAAACGTTGTGGTATATGCTACTGATATCGAGAGATATAAGTAGTATGTATCATTAATCGAAAGTGATATACTTATCTACAGAACATTAGGATAATCAAAGAAAAGACAACAAGAACAGTGAATAATTGGTATGGAAACAAAAAAAAACAATCAAGTCTAAATGAACTACTATGAATTTGGTGTTCATCTTGTTGTGCTAATGAGGTATGGCAACTTGAACCGATGCATATATGTGCCTGGTCCTACAACGTAGATGACTGACTGACTGAGAGAATTGATTAAAATTTTGCTGATGAACTAGTTACTGTATGATTCTCGGATTTTACTAAGAGATTCTATAATGTTGTGTTCGAATACACTTGACTATTTTCACTGATGTTCTTATTCACTACATTATTAACATTAGAGAATCTGGTGAAAATCCAACAGAAGTGATAAATTATTTGGAAGTGAGAATTTTCAAATCTCAATATGATAATAGTTTATATTAATTAAATTAACACAGACATTTTCAGTAATATTCTTAATATGAGATGTTTTCCCTGGTTTTCCCTGGTGGTCTAGCTTCAATTGGCTCACGCTTTCAACTATGAAAATTATTTATGTTTAACAACATTAGACAGAAAAACAAAATATTCATTAAAATATTGTAAAAAATACAAATAAAAAAATTGGTCATTCATAAATATCTCTAAGAAACTTTAATAGTTGAGATTATGAATCAATTGAAGCTAGATCACCATGGAGAACCTGGAAGCACTGGATGGCTGTTTCGTCCTATTATGGGACTCCTCAGCAGTGCGCATCCACGATCCTGCCCCACAATTATTCCAGCCAAGGGCCTATCAGTCTCACGCGCGAACGCTTAACCTCTAGACCACTGAGCTGGCCGACATCCAATGGTGTTAATGTCTAACTTCAACTAAGAAATAATAGAAAACATGATCTGTTTTATATCGAAATAGATCATGTTGACTAAGAAAACAGTTGAGGATTTACAATCAAATCATTTATTCAATAAAATGCATAACTGCTGAGAATACATTTATTCACTAATATAAATTATCACACATCAATGGGAAGGTTCAAGCAAGTAATACAAGGTGAATTTAAACTTCACCCCATCGCACAAGCAAGTGGTTATCAGGACTCAGTAGCTAAGTGGATAACGTAATGGCGTTTGAAGCGAACGATATTGGGTTCGAGTCCCAAAGTCAACATCAACTCTGAAATGCAGGTACATACAGCTGACAAGTCCCAAATGGGACTTGGATTCCACCGCTATCCACTATCCATCTTTCCTCACCATGCTTGTGAATTTAGACTATATCGAGGCAATACACACAGTATGCACATATGCCAATTAGAGACTGATCAGTTGCAGTCCTAAACATCAATGGGAAGATTCAAACAAGTAATACCATGTGAATTTACATTATATTGACTGTTTTCCATGTTGTTGTTGTTGTTTTTTCAACATTAAAACTGTAATGATAAAGTATACTCCGTTTTTATGTTGTATTAATAAGCTAAAAGCATTAGTTTAGTCATTTTAAGTTTGCTAATATGATTAATTTTCATCTATTTATAGTTTGTATATAGTTGAAGTGATAATAGTAAAATAAGCAATCATTTGGTTATAAAGTGCTTTTTGTCGCATTTATTATCCTTATATGTTTTTACTAGAATATGTAATTTTATAATGATTATAAATGTTAACCTTAAAATGACCTAAATATGTCTTATGTTAGTGAAAAGAAAAAGAATTTTCCATTAAATATGAATTAGGTTTCAGTTTGTCCTAAATGGAATGAACTATGACGCGAATGAAGGCTATCTGTAATTACTAACTTACGCCTGTTACCCCTTATGGAGGAGAAAAAGTCAAACACTGGCATTATCCATCGAACTCTGTTCTGAGAGATCCTATCCAGTTTCTATTCATTTTTTGGTGTCTGATTCCAATTCTCGACGCAATGTGTTCCTTGGTCTTCCTCTTTTCCACTTCCCTTCAGCGTTCATTTGCGAATTCCAAATCGACTAAGTGTATCCATTCTATTCATTTTATTCTGTGCTTTCCTGCAGATATGAAGGTTTTCGTAATGCAGTCAACCATCAGAAGAAAGAGCAAGAGAGAGAGTAAGCAGCCTTGCCTCACTCTGGTTGTCGCTCGGAATGCATCAGTCTACTGTTCTCCATTCACCACTTTGCACTGTAGTCTATCGTATGAGTTTTGGATAATATTGACAATATTCTCAGGGACTCTATAGTGTCGAAGAAGTTTTCATAATGTTCTCCTACCCATGCTGTCAAACGCTTTCTTAAAGTCAATGAAATTGATGTACAGTAACGAATCGCACTCAATTGATTGTTGGGCGATGATCTGTAGCGTTGCGATTTGGTCTCTGCTTGACCGATCCTGACGGAATCCGATCTGTTTATCTAGACTTTGGGCGTCTATTGCATCTTTTATCCGGTTCAGCAACACTCCATTGAGAACTTATCTTGTTACCGATAGTAGTGTGATGCCTTTCTACCATGCACATTTGCTCAGATCTCCTTCTTTCGATATCTTGATGAGGTATCATTCTGTATAGTGTGTCGGTACCTGTTCCTCCTCAAAACTTTTCTTGAATAGAAGGTGAAGCATGTTTGCAGTTACTTGTATGTGTGACTTCAGTGCTTCAGCTGGTATAATGTCAGATTTTATTACACTCCCACTCTTAATTTGTCTGAAGGTCACAATTGATTTCTTCGATCGTTGGTGGAGTGACATCTATAGGAAGGTGTGTGTGTGTGTTCTGCTTCGATAACCGGTCGATTCAACCGAGGTGGTCTATTCAAGAGTTTCTCAAACTGTTCTACCTATCTGTTTCTGTGTTCTTGAATGTCATTGATTAGTTTATGTTCTTTGTCCTTTACCAGTCTCTCTGGTTTATTATATTTCTTCTTCGTTATACAACATGGTTGACTAATATCTCCATCTGTTGCAACCTTTCCTCTGTCGTTGCTAGGTCTCCCACATATTTCTGCTTGTCACCTCGAATACTCCTTTTCACTTGCTTGTTCATCCATCTTGTTCACCATATAACTCAGAGAAAACAATTCTATCAAATGCATTTCTCACAGGTGAAAATCTCCCCTATCATATTTATTTCTAAAAAATATAAACAATTGATTGTTATTAATGTCGCCTATTTTATTCTAATCCTCTGAAAATTTAAGTACATTTTACAATTCATTTTAAACACAATTTTTTCTTCACTTTAATATGAACTTTATTTCGATTATCTATAAGAAGTTACCAAGGCAACAGGACGATATACATTAAGGTGAATTTTTTTTAATAAATAGATATCTTCATTGTAAATAATGTTTTGAATAGGATACTTTCTAAACTTTCTCATATTGTTTATTTTTTTTACAGTCAGTAGGATAGAAAATTATTCATTTAACTGTTGAGTAGTTATTCTGCAATGATTTATGTTACACTGCTAACATCCAGATTCAAACCCAGGACCTACCGGGCTCGCGCCAGAGCACTTAACCTCTAGACGACTGAGCCGGCCGGCATCTGATAGTATTAATTTTTAACCTTAACTAATCCACGAAATTTCGCGGCCAACTTTCATTGTATTGAAATAGATACCTGTCTCTACCTGACATGGATTAGCTCCACTAGTCACGACTTCTCACTAGAACTCCGTCCAGTGCTCCCATGTTTTCCATAGTAGTCTAGCTCCAATTGACTCAGGATCTCAACTATATAAAATTACCAAATATCCACAAAACCCCTTCTGATGATAGTGGATAAATTGTTTTAATTCATAAAAAGTAATACATATTACATTGATTAATTATGACTCGTACAGAATATTGATAATTGATACTGATCACTATTTGTTGATTATTTATTGACGTTAAAATACTATTTATACAAACAAGGGTAAGTTACTATTTGAAAGTAGAATTTAATACCTTTACTGATTTATGGCGACTATTAATTGATGTGATGTTTGAAGTTGATAAATAAGTGAGAAGCAGTGACTGGTGGAGTTCGACCAGGTCTGTTGTGAAATATTCACTCACTGAAGACAATGGTCGATTGTTGCTCAGTTTCGTAGATTGATTGAAGTTAGACATTAACACCGTTGGATTCCGGCCGGCTCAGTGGTCTATCGGTTAAGTGCTATGGCGCGAGATCGGTGGGTCCTGGGTTCGAATCCCACTAGGCGGGATCATGTATGTTTACTGCTGAGGGGTCCCATAATAGGACGAAACGGCCGTCCAGTGCTTCCAGGTTTTCCATAGTGGTCTAGCTTCAATTGACTGATGATTTCAACTATGAAAAAAGTTATAGTCATCTATTTATAAAGTTGAAAAAAGTTTTGTTAGGAATAATTTGGCTAACACCATAATTTGCTTTTTGTAATAAACATTTATCATGAATTAATGAAATATTCTTTACATTCACAATAAAAGTAGATACATACATCTAGCTAGTTTATTATGAAGTCAGCCACTTTAGGAATGAACTGTTACGAATGAGTATTAGTTCAAATTGTTCAACCTAATATCAGTCAAAGAAGAGTGAGAAAGTTAACGGAATGAAAGTAATGAAATGTATATATCCATAGTGGTGAAAGACGAGACACAAAGAATATAGCAAAAAAGTAATCATTAAAGTAGTAAAATGTTATATGTAGAATAACAATGAGCTTAAGATTAAGAGGAAGATGTAAACGTAGCCGAGCTACTTAGACATATTTAGGGTCATATAAATCAATGTCATCATTCATATATTACTACTGTTAGGAAGGCTTTACTCAAGTTTCCTTAGTCACTTTCTTTGAATGGAACAAATTAACAGCTGATTTCTTCTTTATTTGTTGACACTTTGTTTAAATTAACAAATACTTCCATGCTATCTATCATTATTCATGAATGTAGTTATTATGCTGGACATGGATAACTCATCTACTAAACGCTTCATTCAATTAAGCTTGAAGGATTTATTGGTTGGTTCATCATTTCATTTCAAACAATATGACTATCTGTAGGTTTTTTTCTTCTGGTTACTCCACTATATTCAAGCAAACTGCTAAGGACAGTAATCGTTAAATATTTTCATAAGCTGTCATAGACTATGATGTGCAGCGGTCAAGCAATGGACAGATAAAATCTGAACAGGATACTGATACTTTGGGTGCGTTAACAAAACTTAACTAGTTATTTTTATTCATGCTAACATTTAACTGGCCACAAATTCGTTAAGTTAAAAAGGCTTCCAATATCAGTAAGACTTTCATCGCCCCTGACTTATATACTAGGTACGATTGGAGAGAAAAGACCTCGTCATAAACGCTTTTAGAATATTATGAAAGGCATTCAAAAAGCTTTTGGATTTAATATCATCCTTAACGTAATCACAAGTTACTGTAATTTGATTAATATATCTCTGTGTAAAAGTTTAGTTTAATGAAAAGTCAAAGAAATCAAACTGGTATTACTTGACAAAGCAAATTTTAACAAACATGATAATAATAAACAAGCGTTTATTGTTGAAACATTTTTGAAGAACAGTCACCTTTATTGAAACTTAAGTTCTTTAACCAACTTTGCTTATTCATATGCATTAATGTTTATAATTAGCACTATATAGTGATATAAATTGAGTCATATAGTTTGCTTATTATACGTTGATATTTAATTAGCAGTTGATTGGCGATTATTAGAAATTTTACAAAAATAATCAAAACCTACGATAGGGGTATAAAAACATCCCTACTGTTCATACTACTGATAAGACAAACGCCCATAAGAATTGTTATTATAGTTTATATTACTAACTGACCTTAGTTAGACAACTGTTAAAAACAAGACTCAATAGGCAGTTACTTCATTCTAGTATGAAACTTCACAGCAGTGAATATACTTGATCTTGTCCGAGGTCAAACCATGAACTATTGAGTCACATGAACAGGAGCCGGCAATAAAAATAAACTCAGTTATTTACAAGTTCCTTCTTTTGTTTTATGACACAACAATTAGTTAACTAATTAATAAACGATAATAGTTTTCATATCTTAAACTGATCTTGGTGGATTACATAATCAATATCGTCAATAACTATATAGCAAGTGGTATTTATGCTAAAGTCAGTTTTACAATTAACTCTTCATAAGTTCTGTATAATGCTTTATTTGAATCTATTTGAAACGTTACATTTTACAAATTGTTTATAGATTGTATATTTAAGATCAACATTTTACGCAATTAATCAATCTTTTTTATGTTACCGACAATAAGAACTTGAATTACAATAGGTGAATTCTTTAGATTATCATATATATATAATAACAGATGTGTGTAGTTGAACTGCAAGCTTAATGAATTCCCCTTTATCATTGTAAAACTATGGTATATTATGGGCGGAAGTCGTCTATCATATTAACTTTACTATTAAAATTTCGATAGAACCAATTCACCAGCTAGTATATTAATGAATTTTTTTTCAAATGGTTGAACTAAATTTTTATTGTGAAGATAACTAGTTAGTCAACAATTCCAAGTCTTTGATCAATATGAAAAAACTATTTAAGATTATTCACATTTGAAAGTTCGAGAAATGATGCTAAGTAACCGTATACACTATGTCAACTTGCACTGTATATAGTTATATATATGTGATTATTATTGAGATAGTCGTTGTATTGTATATAGATTGTTCAAATACTATATACCGTCATGTTTGTGATCTTGTTCGGTTAAATTCTTTGATTTTCAAACATAAATTAAATAGATCACTTTTATTACCTTTTCAAAACATTTGAGCCAACAACTCATTAACATTAAATATATTTGTATACATAATTCAATCTCCAGATAACTGTTTATGTATTTGACTAAAATCCTCAAAGGTATAGTTTATTTCCCTCCCTCACCCCCCTCACCCCAAAAAAAATTATTACCATTATAGGTAGTAACTGTATTTTTAATAACAGATGTTTTGCTACATTGTATCTATTCTAGGAACATATTTCTCCTATTGTGTCATTTCGATTTTATTTGCTAAAACATACACACACACACAAAATAGTCACAATTTATCTGTTATCACTTTTCTATTCAAATTTCATTATCATTATTATAGAACATTCTTGTCTATATTTTTATAGCGATCATAAAACGTTGACTTTTTTGTATTTTTTGAATTTGTTTTTTGTTGTTGATAGTTTATCATCATTGCTGTTGTTGTCGTTGTCGTTGTTGTTGTTGCTGTCGGTGAAAGAGAACATATTCTCCTTTTTAAGTTCACTTTCATTTTTATCTTTCGTATGAATCAAAATGTTTACATATAAGAAATATTACCTTTGAAGTCATTTTGCTAAATTGCTACGTCAGTTACATTTTTAAAGATTGAGCCAATTTGTACTATCTTAACTGGTTGATAGGAATAAGATGCATGAAAAAACGTTAAGGGAATATCCTAATTGGTTTTTTTTTAAAGGTATGTAGTCTATTTATGAAATAAATGACTGTTTTTATGGAGTTTACTTTCAAATTTATCAGAATTATTTATTTATGTATTTTGAATGCCAAATGGTATTCTAATATTAGTATTTACATTTGAAGCGTACAGTCATTTTGTGTTTTGTCAATATTCATTTCATATTTGATCATGTAGTGTCACATTCTGGTTAGCGTTTTTTTTTAGAGAGTTGGTTTTCTACGGGATGGGGTCGCCAACCCCATGCACAACCCCCCTCCTTTACCCGGGCATGGGACCGGCAGTAGCCCCCGAAGGAGCTACAGGCGGAAGAGGAAGACCAAAGAACACATTACGCCGAGAAATGAAGACAGACATGAGAAGAATGAATAAAAACTAGGTAGAACTAGAAAGGAAGGCCCTGAACAGAGTGGGCTGGAGAATGCTGGTCGGCGGTCTATGCTCCATTGGGAGTAACAGGCGTAAGTGAGTAAATACGTCTCGGATGTTATGCCAAGCCCATATAGTTTATCCTAACTTCTAGACATGCCAATTTATTCAATCTTCTTGAGTTACATTTTGACCCTGTTAATTATTCGCTTATTAATCATGATTGTTTTTACATGGTCACGTGTGAGTGTATTGCTTACGCTATTCATCACATGTCTGTAACTGATTTTTGTCTAACTATATATGTCGATTCACAATTGGTTAAATTGAGTTGACTCACATTCCATCTCCGATTCGTTTCGCTTCGCTTTGTTTGCTCCGTCTCTCTGACTTTTCTTATCAACGATTGTACAAAATACACGTATTCAAAACTTCATTCTCGTATTTTTTTATTTAATTCCGTTATTCACCAACGTGAGTTAAGTCGATGATCAGGCACGAGGATCGCCGACATGTTTATTTCAATAACAAACATTCATACAATCCAAATGGAGTCAAATATCAGGTCCACTAAAATCATTCTCATTGGTTTATATACACGAATCAAATATATATACAAATTATCAGAAAGGGGGTTTTGTGGAGATTTTAGTAATTTTATATAGTTGAGATCATGAGTTGATTGAGGCTAGACTACCATGGAAAAACTGGAAGTACTGATAGGTCCCGGATTCGAATCTCGGGAGGCGGAATCGTGGATGCGCACTGGTGAGGAGTCTCACAAGAGGATGAAACGGCCATCCAGTGCTTCCAGGTTTTCCCTGGTAGTCTAACTTCAATTGACTCATGATCTCAGTTATATAAAATATAATCAAATTGACTGTTGATATTAAATTTTCATAGTTTTCAATAACTATTCTCTCAATTAAAAATGTACAGCACACTTCATTTTCAATTAACCTAATAGATATAAGTAATGTAATGTGATGACTTTACTGCATCTTCTATAAACCATAATTATACTATTTTGTTAGTTGCTAAGAAATAATTACAATAGTCGGCAATATTTGAAGTAGTCAAGCTGTTCAACTACATCAAAGTACACTCTCTTAAACATAATGTCTACCAAGCTATGCAACGTATTCCACAATACATTAGTCAGTTTATTTATCTGTTTAACATGGTCGATATGTAGAAAAGCAATGTATTCCATTAAATTTCATTAGTTTTTCAACAAAGATATAGTAAATAGATATTTAGTTGTGGGATTAACTGAGCTGCAACAGGAAAAACTAATTTCTTTACATATTAATTAACTCAGGAGTCTATCAGGCTTCGCAATGAGACCTTTTTCATACGTTTCGCTAAATTCCTCACTTGGTTTTCAGTATTGTCATACATTCTATAAAAGGATGGTTTAATTTCAGAGTTTTATTTGTAGTTCTGGATAACAACCCACGTTATTTCTTTACGTAGAATTGTTAGATCTTGAAATTAGTCTACATTTACTAAAATCAATTACTTCAGATGATCTTATTTGTATCAAGAAGATGATTGATTAATTGTTTAGAGCATATGTCAAGAAAATTTAGGGAAGCCTACAAAATTGTCAAAATCATGTTGTGGTGTGGCTTACTTATATCCACATAAGTAGTATATGGTGATGGTCAGGTATAGAATGTATTTCAGTAGAAGATCGATAAGGAAAGAACAGGAACGGAATGCAATCGGTGTGAAAATGCATGATCAATACTAATCAGAGACAATGGACTTATATTTGCCGAAGGAACAGACAAAATTGAGACAATTGATTGATAGTTTGCAAATTAACTATTTACTGTATGGTTGTCAGATTTTAGTGAGATATTCTGTAATCTTGTTCTCAGAGGAATTCGATTGTTCCCACTCGTATTCTGCTCACTACAATGTCATTTCATAGTTGAAAGCGTGAGTCAATTGAAGCTAGACCACCATGGAAAACCTGGAAGCACTGGAAAGGCGTTTCGTCCTATTGTGGGACTCATTAGCAGTGCGCATCTACGATCTCGCCTCGCGAGCTTCGAATCCACGACATATCAGTCTCGCGCTAGAGCACTTAATCTCTAGACCACTGAGCCGGCATCCGATGGTGTTTATGTCTAACTCCAACCAATCCACGAAGTTGAACAACCATTCACCAGTTGTCTTCAGTGAGTTCCTATCTCACAACAGACCTGTTTGGAACTCCACTGGTCACTGCTTCTCACTAGAACTCCTGGATTTACCTCTCGAAGTCAGTCACTAGCGAGCATATGCTTATTATTATTATCAGAAGGGGTCCGCAAAAACCCCTTCTGATAATGATGTGATTTCAGTTAATCGGCTATCAGTAGATACATCAAACTAAAATGGACGCTACAGTTAGAAGTTTGAAGTTAAACCATTTAAGTTATAAAATGTACTAATATTCAAGCAGAATCCGTTTTTTGTTGGCTAGTTAACCAATTGACTGATATGAACACTCTAATAAATATGTAACAAAAAGCTTTTAAACATTCTGCACAATCAAAATGGTACTTATTTGCCATAGTTTATTCAATTCATTCCTATACAATGTAAATGGATAATTATTGTTTGATTATTTAACTATATAAAAGTCAATTTAGATTTTTACATTAACTACATTTCATATTATTTAAAAACTATGATCTAGGAAATTACATAGGACAGTTTTCAAACAAAGAAATACCGATAAATGTCAATGGTGAATAGTTTACTTTTATGAATCCCATTAGATCTGATCCAAAATAATGATAGTAGAAATTAAATTTAATTGATCCAATCAATTAATATTGGTACTAAAAATAAAACGGTAGGAATTCGGTAATTTAATGAACACAGTAATTGTTGTCCATATATATATATACGTACTTCTGCATTCTTTGAATGAAATGGCAAACTTCTTAAACCTTTATTTTTAGTCTGAACAGACGTGAGCTTCATTCATTGGATCAGTTATTTCTATCGATAGTTCTGCCTCAGTAATAAGTTATAACATATTCTTGTATTCTCGTTTAACCTTATGTTTGATCAGCCTCTGACTATGAAACTGATTATTCGTGCCTGATAAAAAATGTTTATATAAATGAGTCTGTTGATCGTTTTGTAACTGAATCTCATGCCTGTAGAAAGTATTTAACACTAAAACAATTTAGGGTTTAAAAGTTCCACATACATTTTTATCAATTGACCGACGTAAGTTAACATTTATGATAGTAAGTTTATGATGCAGCAGTATTTAATAAATAAGTCTAATTCTATACTAAATTGATACGATTACTGAGTACTGATTAAATTGTAACTTGTCTTTTCTATGGTACTGAATAAATGCTACTCAGCGTTCAATTAATCTAAGTGTTTTATTACTTGAGTTCATAAGTCGATTAAAGCTAGACCACCATTGCAAATCTGGAAGAACTGAATAAACGTTTCGTCCTAGTATGTGACTCCTCGTCAGTGCTCACCCAAAGATCCGGTCTCGTGAGATTCGAACCCAGGACCTATCAGTCTCACGCGCGAGCACTTGACCTCTAGACCACTGAGCCGGCAGGCATCCAATGTAGTAACTGTAATAAGTGAATTCATGTGTTCATATAACCTAGACCACTATGGAAAACATGGAAGCACTGGATGGCCGTTTCGTTCTCTTATGAGACTCCTCAGCAGTGCGCATCCATCATCCCGCCTCTCGAAATTCAAACCCGGGACCTATCAGTACTTACAGGTTTTCCATGGTGGTCTAGCTTCAATTTAATCGTGGATTCAACTATAATATATATTTCTTTTAGATTCTACTTTAAGGACATTATTCTTAAAACTTATTATATCAGACATTAACAACTAAGAATTCTTAAGGTCACAGAATATTGAATTAAATATGTGTCAAGTTATTACCTTTTGTTTAAATTTAGAATACATAATGACCAGAAAAAAGTTGTCTATAGCAAAATTACATTTATCACAACGAATTGATTCTTCAGAGTATATGTTAAAATTTTTCGTGAATAACTGAAACTTCAATGATTTGCAATATGTTAAATTAATAGAAGAAGCTCGTCATCATTATCTATGACAGTATTAGTATTGTGGTGTGTGCTACTGATGTTGATAGATATAAATAGTATGTATCATCAATCGAAAGTGGAATACCTGGAGGCAGAAGGTTGAGAAAGTCGAAGATAAGATAACGAGAACAGAGAGTGATTGATATGAAAACAAAGGAACAACAAAGTCTGAGACAATTGATATATATTTTGCAAACAAAGTATTGACTATATGGTTCTCAGACTTTACCAAAATATTCTGCAATGTTGTGTGCGAATACATTAGGTTGCCTTTACTGGTGTTCTCGTTCACTACTATGGCATTACTATAATACAATAAAGTTATGTGTTACACCATTAGAAATTCTCAAAATGGATGGACAAGTTCGAGGTAATTTTACGGTCAATGATTTGGCAAAATTTAATTCATTCAATTAAATTTAATGTGAAATCTTATAGATACTTGATTATCTGATATGGTTATTGGTTATTCAATTTCCATTTGACTGTAAACTTTCACCAGTTAAAATCAAATAAATAAAGTTTTAGTCAAAAAAATCTTGTCTAAGTAAGGTTCAAGTAGTCTATTGAATATTTTGCATAAACAAGCATCGTTTACTTTAGATAAATTTTGATGGGTTTGAAATAATAATTCTTTATGAAACTACAGTTTTCATAAAGTATACGTAACAATGTTTTGATTATAAATAAGATGATTTATTTATCAGAGATAAATGTGACATTACGGTTATTGCCTTGAAACTCATCTATAACTTGCATAGTCTTTACTGTTCGATGTAGGGATAAGGTTGTGGAAATTGGTGGTCAATGTTAGGTCACATTTGAAAACCACACGATATTATGCATGGAATATTTGAAGTCATATATTGTTATGACGTATGAATTTGTAATAATATGGACGTGCAATTGGAGAGGAATGAATTTATTGATCGGAGGCAAATGATACTTGAAATTGTACGAGCAGTCTTGATTGCGTATCGGCCCTGCTATCTGCCTAGCCCAGCCAGTTGAGTCCAGAACACAAATAACAGCCTCGGAAATATGAATCATTATTCACAAGCATACTGGGTTATATATACTAACCAAACAGACCAAAATATACCAAAAATAGAAAAATAACATTTGTACAGTAATTGGCCAATGTGGCTGTAGCTAGGGAGAAAGTAATCAATAATAATAGTTCCAAGGTCAAAATAAAGGTTATGATACGAGGAACACGGAACAATTAGGTCACTTATTTAACAACTATCCAATAGGGAATAGGCATATTATATTTGTCCATAAATAGACATCAGATTTAGGTTACTCATTTAACAACTATCCAATAGGAATAGACGTATTACATTTGTCCATAAATGGACCTCAGATTTATGATTCATAATTCGCCAGGGGATACAACATATATTAACATAGTTGGACCACAGCTCAGTAGTCTAGAGTTTCAGAGTTCGTGTGCAAGACCAAAGGTTCTGGATTCGATTCCCAGGTGGGCATTGTAGATAAAGACTGTTGCTTAGTCTCATACAGCCGCCTATCGCTTCAACGTTTTCAATAGTGCTCTAACACTGGCCAGTTTATGATTTCAATGTACCATTTAGTTTTACTAAAAGACTATTAGTACAAGCTAGTTTTTTATATGAAGAAACCATACTTACGTAAACAACTACTTATATTCATTACAGGGTAAAAATACGCAGTTTCTTTTAACAGCTCTCATGATATTCATGAAGCAATAAGATATCTGACCCATAAATTATTTTCTTCCTTACCCCTTGATTAGTACGTCACCTCATTTGTTATTTATTGTCGAATCCATGTATATTAAAATACTGATACTATCAACTGATCCGTTCTAAAAATAAAAATATGTTGACTTCTTAATTGTAGTTGAATAATGTAGGTTAGTGAACTACTATGGGAAAATTTCATTACGTATCACATATAAAGACTAGACCCAAGATGGTATATTCGTCTAGTACTTTATTATTAGTAATTTTGTAATTAATAGATAAAGTATGAAATTAAAGCAATTAGTCCCTTTGATAAATTTCGATAATATAATGAGAAGACGAAGATTATCAGAACTACGTGATATATTAGCGCAATACATTTCAAACAATTTGATCACACATATACTTGTTAAGAACATTTATATATAAAAATAAAAGGTCAACTAGACTGGAAATGGGGGAGTAGACAAGGATAATAATAATAATGTTAACACAATTTGACACCAAATCACTCTGGATAATAAGCCTATATTACCAGGGTAGGTTTAAGGTGAGAACAAACTGTTTTTGAATACACAAAGGGGGTTTGAATTTTCGTATGACTAAGGCTTCAATAAACATCAGTATACACCCTTTTACACATTTAAACAACACAACAAAAGCCGAGTTAAGATCAATTCTATGACCTGTTTCAATTATATTTTTGGGAATAGAGGATGATGGATGTTTATCCTCTACTCTTATTGGGTCATTCGACTCTTTGTTTTTGCAACCATTTTGGAATATGTTCACCCACCCCAATTTTCGAACACGATTGCTCCTCCCTATGTATGTGTGACCACGCATGTTCTTAACAAGTATATATGTGATCGGATTATTCGAAATGTATTGCGCTAATATATCACATAGTTCTGATAATCTTCGTCTTCTTATTATATTATCAAAAGTATGAATTAACAGGAATAAAGAGAAAACACCTTAAGTATCATTGAAAATATCAGACTTAGATAAAATTATCATACAGATTGCCATATTTGACAAATCTTTTTCACAGAATAAATATAGAGACAAGTCATAAGAAAAGAGATAAATTATGGTTATTTATTATGGCTTTTGGTTGTCTCGAAATAGGGATATAATGTTTATTGATTACATAAATATTTAAACTAGGATATCATTGAAAATATGGTAAATGAAATAATCATCATTTAATTTGAATACTTGTTCTCAATGCACTAATATGAATGATCACATACATTTTTTATAATTGAATTCATGAATCAAGACGGAATGCTGATAATAAACATCATCTGCTCACTAGTGACTGGTGTCAAGAGGTATTTCCTGGAGTTCTAATGAGAAGCAATGACCAGTGGAGTTCAACCAGGTCTGTTGTAAGATATTAACTCACTGAAGACAATAGTGGACGGTTGATCAATTTCGTGAATTGGTTGAAGTTAAACATTAACACCGTTTGATGCCAAGCGGCTCAGTGGTCTAGAGGTTAAGCACTCGCGCGTAAGACTGATAGATCCTGGGTTCGAATCTCACGAGGCGGGATCTTGGATGCTCACTGTTGAGGATTCCCATACTAGGCCGACACGGCTGTCCAGTGCTTCCAGGTTTTCCATGGTGGTCTAGCTTCAGTCGTCTCATGAACTCAACTACAAAGTTACTAAAATCTCCACAAAACATCTTCTGATAATTTGCATTTTTTTTAAAATCTAATCAAGTCTCTTTGAAAAACTGCTAGTTAATTCATTACATCAACTAGTTGGTTTTTCATAAGCAACGTATAATCCAGCATATTTATGCATCGATAACAGATACACAGATCACTATGTATGTGAATACAAACTAAACAATAAACTTGTTAAATAATCATAAAAAGAAAATATCCTCCCAGCATTATCGATATTGTTGCTTTCAATTTATAAACCCTACATGATCGTCTACTGATTACATGTAGCATACTGACATAACAACAAATCTATACAATGAAAATCAGGTAATTAAAAGAACCCATTGTGTCAGTGAATAAAAACGATAAAGATAATTCAGTGAAGAAAAATTTCCTTTTGATAAAATCATTTACTCAAGTTGTTTATTCGTATTTATAATTGTATGGTAAATATACGTCTATAGAAGGATAGAAAAGATTACGTCATAAATTGATTTGAGACTCTTATTATCAGATGAGATTACGTAATAATCAAGGGGTAAGAGAAAAATACAAGGCTGGAAATAATTTACAGGTTTAAATTATGAAAGATAATTGTCCAGTTGACAGATATGAAGAAAGATGAAAGACATAAAGGTTATAATATTAGAAAGAATATTAAAACAATCAAGAAAACTTGTTTAAGGGTAATAATAACTGATTACAGTAATCTAAAAAAATCAATAATAATATTGAAAGTAAAAAGTGATGAAAAGTGGGAAAAAATCGAATCATGCTACAAAAAAGAATTAGGGTCAAGGAAGGACGACAGTTTGGACGCATCGTTTTTGCACTCAAAGTTTGGGGTTACGTTAGTGGAATGCCAGTACCTCAGCAGTGCATAAAATTTTGACTCAACTTTCATTCTATCCAATTCCTTTGGCTGTGAAGATTATTTTAAAAGAAGACTACTTTGGATCGATGCGTCCATAGTTGATTAAATGCTCCTATATGTAACTAGTAATTGTTTTGCATTCTCCTTTTAAAAACCATGCCGGGTGGTGTTCTGAGATGCGTTTGGAGAGTGATTGCTTTGTGCGGCTAACGTAACCTGCCCCACATGAGCAAGTAAATTTATAGACGCATATTGATATGGCTCAAAGCGGAAGTGTGTTTTCAACACATCCTTGAATGGTAGGCTGGATTGAGAAAACAATTCGCAGCTTAGCTCAGTAAAATTTTTTATTCAGTAGCCGTATCTCCTTTAAATTCGAAATTCATTTTTTTGTGCTGTTAGTGCTTTTTCCAGATGATGTCTAGTGTCAAGTTACTATCGACGAATCTAGGTAGAGAACCATTCCTAATGAGAGTCTGTCAAAGTTGAAGTAATGTCATCTGATATTAAGTCTCGTATAAATTTATGATGTAATCTTTTCTATCCTCCTATAGACATATATATATACCGTCCAACTATGAATACTAATGAACAGCTTAAGTAAATGATTTCATCGAAAAGAAATTTTATTTTACAAGCATGGTAAGCAAAGATGGATAATGGCTAGCATTGGAATCCAAGACGTGCGTTTCGTCCTATTTGTGAATTAAGGCTATATCGAGGCAATACGCACAGTATGCACATATGCCAACTAGAGACTGACCAGTTGCAGTCTTAAACATCAATGGGAAGATTCAAACAAACAATACTAAGTGAATTTAAAATTACTAATAATTTGTTTATGCCTTCAGTAAGTAAAATAAATTCGTTATCATAAGAATTGACTTATATTGTTATCTTCTGAATGGTTTATAGATTCGTTAAATAGGTAAAATGACGGAAAGTTCTACGTCGACTGTTATAGCTTATTTAATTAGACAGTTTTCGAGATTCATTCAGAATAAAGTGGTCTCAGTAAAAATGATAATGAGACAATTTTGTAAAGACCCAACAGTAGGTGATAAGTGTAGCTAGGTCGTTTATCTTGATTTTCGATGTTTCCCAAACATGACGTCAGATTGTGATGAACATAACGTTTACGCTATACTACAATCTTTACAGAATTATTTCACTTTATAAGAATAATCGTAAACCTACAAATAACTAGATTTGAGTTTGATTGAATAAGGTTATCGTGACCAAACATACAAATCATCAATGAGATAGAGATTCACTGACATCAGTGTATAATGACTTATTCTTGTTACGTTTCCGATTTCTTGGTCAAATATAATGTGATTGGTACATGACCTAAAGAATCTGTATTGGATTCAGTATTCATTAGTGTTTAAACATTAGTTAGTGGCTTTAATTAATTAAGAAAATATTTCCACTGGTTTCATGCTTTTAATTATTTTTTTGCTTATTGTTAGTTGTTATTCTGAAGATTCCATCCCTTCGATGTAAACAAATGCATGGTTGACCAAATACTGTCCCTACAAATGTTCATGATAACTTCTAATTGAGTTTCGTAAACAAACTACTTCACAATGTATCAAATATTTATAAGTTAAGTGATCAGTGCCATAAATGTCAAATTCTTTAGATCGAATTGTAATATGTCCACTAAACTAAGTGGTTCGACATCACGTGCACTATATGAAAGTTAGTGGATTTGTGATGCATCTTGCTTATGCTAACAAATATGAGTAGTATATAGCTACAATCGGAAATGGAATGTCTACCAGCAGAAGATTGAAATAGAGGAAGAAGAGAAATAGAGAGGAACTAGAATAACAACCGAAGTAGAAGAATGACAAAATATGTACAGGATAACTGAAGTAAGATATGCAAATCATAAATTTAATTTATGGTTTTCGTATTTTATAAAGGTACTCTGTAATTTTGCATGAAATAGTAAATTGGTTTTCCTCACCTGAATTCTCGTTCTCTATAGTTGGAGAAAGTTGATAGGAAACCTTGTACCTAGGTCCCGTGCTATTTGACATTCGTCAATAAGATGTACCTACTTAAAAAATATATTTAAAAGTTATTTGTTATCTCTCAAGTTATTTGTATCTTTGATATTGTTACTGGGGAAACATATTTTTGTTAAGTTTATCTGAAACAGTTCATCAGTGGAACAGTTTGTATACATTCAACAAAAACATATCCTTCCGTTTCCTATACAGTAGAACTATTATTTAACTTTTCAATCAATCATACATTTAACGTTTTATTGTATATCTAATGAGCTGTTCATTAGAAAATGTTTTATGAAACGATAAACAACAGAGCAGTATCTATGGAAAATTTAAGCCTGAAATAAATGATAAGTATATTCTCTTACTAAACAATTTGTATTTTCATACAAGTGTTAAATGAACTTCATTTTCATGACGTTATTTATGATTCGTTGTTGATAATAACTTTGGTCGATCGATAGTTGGGGCATTGCTTGTTAAAACACTTCATTTATTCTATTTTATACTGGGAGAGTTAAACATGAAGTAGAAGCATGTTTATACTTACCGATTCAGTAGTCATCATAAGGTTTATTAATCAGTCCAAGTTGAAATATTGAAGCAATTTTACACCTTGCCTGGACGGATCAAATTGTAGCATTATGTACTTCATGTTAATATTCATTACACAAACAGTGACGTATCGCTTTTTACTCAGCGACAGTTATGTCAATATAAGTGACTTAATTACTCACACCTGTTACTCCTCATGGAGGAGCAAAGGGTGACCACTAGCATACTCTATCCAACCCTGTCCAGGGAAATCCTTTCCAGTTACTATTGACCCTTTTCCTATCTGCCTCCAATTCCCAACGTGATGTGTTCTTCAGCCTTCCATTTTTCCGTTTCCCTTTACGATTGCAAGTTAGCGCTTGACTCGTGATGCAGTTTGATGATTTCCTCAGTCTATGTCCTATCCACATCCAACGTCCTTTCCTAATTTCACTTCAGATCCAAGCTCATCTATTCTCTCCCATAACAGACTGTTATTGATGTTATCCGGTCAACGGACATTGAGTATCTTGTGTAGACAAATGTTTATAAAGACTTGCAATATTTTGATGATGGTTTTGGTAGTTGTGCAAGTTTCATCTGTATACAGTAGAAGTGTCTTGACATTTGTATTGAAGATTCTGATTTTGATGATGGCTCGCAGACAGTTGTTTTGAGTTCGATATGTTGTTCAGTTGTAACAATGCTGTTCTTATTTTGCCAATCCCTACGTTTACATCTGAATCAGATCCTCCTTGTTCATCGATGAAACTGACCATATTATGTAGGTGAACGTTTCCATCTCTTCCGGAGTTTGTCCATCGAATGTGATTGGGTTGGTTGGTGTTTTCCATGTTGTATTTGAGGATATATACAGAGTCTGCTGCTACACCAGTAGTCTTGACTTGTATTTGTTGCTGTGTATGGGAGAGGTTTGTTAGTTCATCTGCGAATTCCAAATCGACTAGTTGCATTCAACCTGTTTCCTATCAGATGTGGAGATCTTCATAATCCTGTCGACCACTAGAAGAAAGAGCAAGAGAGAGAGTAAGCAGCCTTGTCTTACTCCGGTCCTCTCCTGGAATGAATCTATCAGATGTCCTCCATACACAACTTTGCAATGTAGACCGTTATGTAATATAAGTAATGTAATGTAAGTAAACAGAGATACAACAAAAATTCAGGCTTTATTACTTTCTAAATATTTTTTCAAATAGTTAGATATTTCCCATCCATCAAATGAGTCATATATACATTATCATACATCTTAAGTTTATTCAGGGTGCAGATTAATAATTTATTATCAATTTCTTCTACCCGCACATAATACTTGTTTCTTATGTTTGTTTTCAAAGTAAACATACAAATTCAAGCTTAATGAGAAATGACAAATAAATCGTGCATCAGCATTCTGAATTGCTAGGTAAACTTTCGATATTTAATCAATAGCTTCATGCGATTGATGGAACCAATTTATTAAGTGTATTTTATGTCCCTGTTTATTGTTCATTTGTTAAGGAAACCTATTGAAATGCTTTGTGTTGAGAACTATATTGTACCAAACGTATATTAAATAAAGTCATTAATAATAACAATAATTATGTTGAGGTGGTGGAGATTTGTAGCTCAGGTGAGAAATTTAAGTGGAGTTCTGAACTGGATGGTTTGGTTGTGAAGCTTTCGTCGTTATTCTTAACGATATCATCAATACAAACTTCAAACAGAAGTGAAGTGTTCACAGCTTGCTCTGTAGACCTCGATGATGATTGGTTGTTATTGACCTTCAACCTGTCATTATCTGCCTCTTTAAATAAAGACAGAACAAATATTGATGCAGAATAATATGAATTCACTATATTTCGTGGTTTCTCATCAGCTGCTTACAACCAAATATGCATTAGAGTTTTAGCATTGGGGTAATAAATAGAATGGAACGACTGACATAAGTGAATGTAAAGGATTGGAATAACAAAAGTCATCGATGATAACTATATATATATATGGGCAAGGAAAGGTCAGAGATTATTAGGTATTAAAATAAAGGGTGGCGTAATAGTTGAGTGGAGTTCAGAGACAGATAAAATCAAAAATGTGATTATTTTAGAGGTAGTTGAAAACAATTAGGGTTACGTAATAATTGAATAATTTTTAGAGGTAGTTGAAAACAATTAGGGTAGGTTACGTGATAATTGAATAAAATTTGGATAGTTCATATAATTAGGAGATACCGGGCACAGCATTGACATTTCTCATGCCTTTAAAATCATTAGTAAACAAAGAAGTACAACTGCTCTCCGGTTTGCTGAAGCGATCGCGATAAAAAAACTCAAACCGGATCTATGTATTCAAAAAGAGACAGTGATAAACTTATTACTACCCTGGTAATCCTTTTTTTTTTGTTTCAGTTTTTATTATATTCCCCTCCCCTTACTCGATTCTTAAGCCACCCTTTCTCTCACACATTTCCGCTCATTTGTCTCTCCTAATTATATGAACTATCCAAATTTT